>NC_053393.1:235407165-235508875 GCF_905171765.1 Bufo bufo
AACTTGTCTTTACTTAGAGGATGGCAACAGAAATCCATACAAGTTACAGCAATGAGTCTTGGGTCCCAGCAGGTTTTGGCAATATGTGGCAGGAATCTATATGTATTCTGCATCTGATCATATGCCTAGAGAAACTGGCAGGTATCTATCTTCTGCTCTGTCTGAGGTCTGCTTAGTTTGGGCCTGACTAGCTGAAGGAGGTATTTGGCTTCTCCTGGTCTTTGGATCTGTACTCACAGGACTGCTCGCAGGGTATGATGTCTTCCTGGAGATCTGTAGTTCTGGAACTTGTTGCTTGCTTGTCAACCAGCTGAGATAGGTCACTCAGGCTGGGAAGATGGATCCTCAACCTCAGCCGAGGTTGGATCCAGGGTTGGAATCCCTGAAACTGGGAGCTCCTACCAACACAGCCTTCCCCAGGCAGGGGGCTGGTACACACTGCCTAGAACTTTCCTTCCTCCCCCTGAAGTAGGATGTGGGAACATTCCACTCCTCCTCAGAAAGGGGGAAGCTAGCCTGGAATGGACTATTCCAGCCTAGATCTATTAACTAACCATGGTCTGCTTACATATTGCTGCCACCTGCTGGTGTACATTGAGAATTACAGCAAATATACAATACAAGCCTGGAAAATACATATACAGGAAAATGCACACTTAAATCACACCTGATGACAATACATAAACACCTAACATGTTGTAGCAGGGGGAAAATAATTTAGTGACATACTCTGGGATGTTACAGAAGTACAACTGCCCCCCTCACCCTGCTCACTACGGGGACATAATGGGTTGTAGTGAGTGCGATGAGAGTAATGATCTGCACTGTTAGCCCCTTAGATGCCATGGTCAGTAGCAGATATGGCATTTAAAAAACTTTGACAGTTGTTCTCTCACTCCTATTGCTCCCCTGCAACATGATTGTGAGGTGCTGATGGACTGGGATGACAGCCTGGGACTTAACGATGGCCTCTAGGTCTGCCATCTACCAGGCTTTTGCAATATTGATAGATACTGCATAATACACTGCAATTCAAAAGTTCTCTAGTGGTACTAAAATACAAAACAAAAAAGTAAAAATAATAATATTTAAAAATAATAAAAGAAAAAACAAATTAAGAAAACATGAAAAATTTAAATTCCCCCTTTAAAGAAATAAAAAAAACAAGGCATGAAATGCTTTTGTTCAGTATTCCACATTTAAAAAAAGTGGAATCATTTAAGGATGGGCACATTTCTTGAAATTCGTTTTGTGTTTGATTCGCTGAAATTTTGAAAATAATTCTGTGTCTGAATCGATTCTACACAAATCAAAGTTACCCCAATTGCCCTCAAAATTGGTATATAACATCCTCTAGTCTTCAAAGACAAAATTTTGTTTTTAGAAAAATATGTTTTTGTTAATTTTTACACATTTTTGCTCTTTCAGAGTGACACTGATATACATAGCTATTGATAAACACATGTATGGTGTTAACAAATAGAGTGTTTAAAAACACACTGCCCTGTTATGCCTTTTTTAAATTGCAAAGCTTCCAAAATTTGGCCCTTATGGGGAGCAGATGGTGTTTAAAGAAATATGGAGTTATGGCAAAAAGACAATGGCTTGTTGGGACCAAGCAACCAAAAATTAGGCCTCAATGGAGGTAGATCCCTAGCCCTGTTTATAAACACTGTGGGGGGTTAGCTCTTATCCGGGGGACATTCACACACGTCTTCACAGACACCAAGTTTTATGGTCCAAACATTGCTTTTATTTGGCACCTCAGCAAAAACAAAACATAATACAAAACAAACACCTGCCCGGCTGGGCTCTAACTAAACATATAATAACCTGACTCACCTAAAGTATACCTCACAGTTCACACACTGTTTCAGGTGTGGCTTTCTTAGCCAGTAGTCCAGCTGACTTCCAGGCTGTAACAAAGTTAGTCCAGGCTATCTCCCAGCCTCGTGGTCCCTCAGCCTTGCCCAGCTGAGACCACATTCACAGAGCCTCAAGGCCTCTGCCCACGGGTAACACACTCCCCCCTTTACTGACACCCTGGGAGGTGCTTTATGCCAGCCTGAGTACCTCCAGCTGGTCTCACCTGTGTTGGAATAGGGGTGTGGATCAACCCCTTCCTTGCCTCTAACCTGTGTGAGATCTGTCACTGTCTCACAACACATATGTGTAAACCCTTTCAGGACCCTGCCATATTTCACCTTAAGGACCAGGCAGTTTTTTTGGAAATTGGAGATGTGTCACTTTATGTGGTAATATCGTTGGAAGGCTTTTACCTATCCAAACCATTCTGAGACTGTTTTCTCGTGACACATTGTACTTCATGATCGTGGCAAATGTCAGTCAACATTTGTCTTTTTTTTATTATCCCAAATTTACCAAAAAATTTGAAAAAAATCACAACTATCCAAATTTCAATTTCTCTGCTTTTAAAACATATAGTGATACCTCATATAATAGTTATTACTTTACATTTCCCATATGTCTACTTTATGTTTAGATCATTTTGTGAATGCCATTTTATTTTTTGGGGACATTTGAAGGCTTAGAAGTTTAGAAGCAAATCTTAAAATTTTTCAGAAAATTTCCAAAACCCACTTTTTTAAGGGCCAGTTCAGTTATGAAGTTACTTTGTGGGACCTACATAGTAGAAACCACCCATAAATGGCCCCATTTTAGAAACTACACCCCTCAAGGTATTCAAAACTGACTTTACAAACTTTGTTAACCCTTTAGGTGTTCCACAAGAATTAAAGGAAAATGTAGATGAAGTTTCAGAATTTCACTTTTTTGGGCAGATTTTTCATTTAATACCATTTTTTCCCAGTAACAAAGCAAGGGTTAACAGCAAAACAAAACTCAATATTTATTACCCTGATTCTGTAGTTTACAGCAACACCCAAGTTGTGATCATAAACCACTGTATGGGCACAGAAGAAAAGGAGCGCCATATGGTTTTAGGGAAGATTTCACTGGGATAATTTTAAGTTTCCATGTCACATTTGAAGACCCCCTGATGCACCCCTAGAGTAGAAACCCCCCAAAAATGACCCCATTTTGGAAACTACGGGATAAGGTGGCAGTTTTGTTTGTACTATTTTAGGGTACATATGATTTTTGGTTGCTCTATATAACACTTTCTGTGGGTAAGATAACAATAAATAGCTGTTTTGGCACAGTTTGTGGGGGAAATTACTGTATGGGGCAGTGGGGGAAATTACTGTGTGGGGGAAATTTTCATCTGACAGGTTAGATCATGTCCTATTTTTATAGAGCAGGTAGTTACAGACGCGACAATACCAAAACTTTTTTTGTTGTTTGTTTCAGTTTTACATAAAAAAATTAGTGTCTCCAGATTCTGAAAGCCATAGTTTTTTTTTTGTTTTTTTTTTGGGTGACTGTCTTATGTTGGGGCTAATTTTTTTTGGGATGAGATGACAGTTTGATTGGTACTGATATTGGTATTAATCCTTTTTGAAAATAGACCCGTTACTTAGTTACAACCTCATGTTTCTAATCACTAACATGCCACCTATATATAGTATTTCTACACTCACTCCTCAATCAGATATCTCCCACTGTCATGTTGTATTAACATTGATTCACTAACAAGTACCATCACTTTGTTGCATTAATGGACACTTATTACCAATAGGTCCATAAGACCAGCAAACGTCTTTTTTATACCATGTGCTATTATTGATTATTAAAACGTAACCTTTATTTCTTCTATACTGACTAATAGAACTGTGTAAAATTGTCAGTTGTGTCTGTGGATACTTTGTTATGTCTCTATTCGTAACACTGTTTCGCTCACAGTGTATTGTACCACATAGAGAGATACAGTGAGTCATAGTAGCAGCTGCCACCCACTCACCATACTTCTATTACTGTGCTAAATACTGCATTTCTTATTCATTGATTCCTTGTAACTAGAGTTGAGCGAACACCTGGATGTTCGGGTTCGAGAAGTTCGGCCGAACTTCCCGGAAATGTTCGGGTTCGGGATCCGAACCCGACCCGAATTTCGTCCCGAACCCGAACCCGATTGAAGTCAACTTTTGGGCACTAAAAAGGCTGTAAAACAGCCCAGGAAAGAGCTAGATGGCTGCAAAAGGCAGCAACATGTAGGTAAATCCCCTGCAAACAAATGTGGATAGGGAAATGAATTAAAATTAAAATTAAAAAAATTAAAATGAACCAATATCAATTGGACAGAGGTCCCATAGCAGAGAATCTGGCTTCACGTCAGCAGAGAATCAGTCTCTTCATGCCATAGCAAAGAATCTGGCTTCATGTCAGCAGAGAATCAGTCACTTCATGCCATAGCAGAGAATCTGGCTTCATGTCAGCGCAGAATCAGTCTTCATGTCATAGCAGAGAATCAGGCTTCACGTCAACCACCACTGGAACAGGCCACTGTCACATATTTAGGCCCCGGCACCCAGACAGAGGAGAGAGGTCCCGTAACAGAGAATCTGGCCTTATGTCAGCGCAGAATCAGTCTTCATGTCATAGCAGAGAATCAGGCTTCACGTCACCCACCACTGGAACAGGCCACTGTCACATATTTAGGCCCAGGCACCCAGACAGAGGAGAGAGGTCCCGTAACAGAGAATCTGGCCTTATGTCAGTGCAGAATCAGTCTTCATGTCATAGCAGAGAATCAGGCTTCACGTCACCCACCACTGGAACAGGCCACTGTCACATATTTAGGCCCAGGCACCCAGGCAGAGGAGAGAGGTCCCGTAACAGAGAATCTGGCCTTATGTCAGCACAGAATCTGTCTTCATGTCATAGCAGAGAATCAGGCTTCACGTCACCCACCACTGGAACAGGCCACTGTCACACATTTAGGCCCCGGCACCCAGACAGAGGAGAGAGGTTCCGTAACAGAGAATCTGGCCTTATGTCAGCACAGTATCTGTCTTCATGTCATAGCAGAGAATCAGGCTTCACGTCACCCACCACTGGAACAGGCCACTGTCACACATTTAGGCCCCGGCACCCAGGCAGAGGAGAGAGGTCCCGTAACAGAGAATCTGGCCTTATGTCAGCACAGAATCTGTCTTCATGTCATAGCAGAGAATCAGGCTTCACGTCACCCACCACTGGAACAGGCCACTGTCACACATTTAGGCCCCGGCACCCAAACAGAGGAGAGAGGTCCCGTAACAGAGAATCTGGCCTTATGTCAGCACAGAATCTGTCTTCATGTCATAGCAGAGAATCAGGCTTCACGTCATCCACCACTGGAACAGGCCACTGTCACACATTTAGGCCCAGGCACCCAGGCAGAGGAGAGAGGTCCCGTAACAGAGAATCTGGCCTTATGTCAGCGCAGAATCAGTCTTCATGTCATAGCAGAGAATCAGGCTTCACGTCACCCACCACTGGAACAGGCCACTGTCACATATTTAGGCCCAGGCACCCAGGCAGAGGAGAGAGGTCCCGTAACAGAGAATCTGGCCTTATGTCAGCACAGAATCTGTCTTCATGTCATAGCAGAGAATCAGGCTTCATGTCACCCACCACTGGAACAGGCCACTGTCACATATTTAGGCCCAGGCACCCAGGCAGAGGAGAGAGGTCCCGTAACAGAGAATCTGGCCTTATGTCAGCACAGAATCTGTCTTCATGTCATAGCAGAGAATCAGGCTTCACGTCACCCACCACTGGAACAGGCCACTGTCACACATTTAGGCCCCGACACCCAGGCAGAGGAGAGAGGTCCCGTAACAGAGAATCTGGCCTTATGTCAGCACAGAATCTGTCTTCATGTCATAGCAGAGAATCTGGCTTCACGTCACCCACCACTGGAACAGGCCACTGTCACACATTTAGGCCCCGGAACCCAGGCAGAGGAGAGAGGTCCTGTAACAGAGAATCTGGCCTTATGTGAGCACAGAATCTGTCTTCATGTCATAGCAGAGAATCTGGCTTCATGTCACCCACCACTGGAACAGGCCACTGTCACACATTTAGGCCCAGGCACCCAGGCAGAGGAGAGAGGTCACGTAACAGAGAATCTGGCCTTATGTCAGCGCAGAATAAGTCTTCATGTCATAGCAGAGAATCAGGCATCACGTCACCCACCACTGGAACAGGCCACTGTCACATATTTAGGCCCAGGCACCCAGGCAGAGGAGAGAGGTCCCGTAACAGAGAATCTGGCCTTATGTCAGCGCAGAATCAGTCTTCATGTCATATCAGAGAATCAGGCTTCACGTCACCCACCACTGGAACAGGCCACTGTCACACATTTAGGCCCCGGCACCCAGACAGAGGAGAGGTTCATTCAACTTTGGGTTGCCCCGCAATATAATGGTAAAATGAAAATAAAAATAGTATTGAATGAGGAAGTGCCCTGGAGTAGAATAATATATTGTTAAGGGGAGGTAGTTAATATCTAATCTGCACAAGGGATGGACAGGTCCTGTGGGATCCATGCCTGGTTCATTTTTATGAACGTCAGCTTGTCCACATTGGCTGTAGACAGGCGGCTGCGTTTGTCTGTAATGACGCCCCCTGCCGTGCTGAATACACGTTCAGACAAAACGCTGGCCGCCGGGCAGGCCAGCACCTCCAAGGCATAAAAGGCTAGCTCTGGCCACGTGGACAATTTGGAGACCCAGAAGTTGAATGGGGCCGAACCATCAGTCAGTAAGTGGAGGGGTGTGCACAGGTACTGTTCCACCATGTTAGTAAAATGTTGCCTCCTGCTAACACGTTCCGTATCAGGTGGTGGTGCAGTTAGCTGTGGCGTGTTGACAAAACTTTTTCACATCTCTGCCATGCTAACCCTGCCCTCAGAGGAGCTGGCCGTGACACAGCTGCGTTGGCGACCTCTTGCTCCTCCTCTGCCTTCGCCTTGGGCTTCCACTGGTTCCCCTGTGACATTTGGGAATGCTCTCAGTAGCGCGTCTACCAACGTGCGCTTGTACTCGCGCATCTTCCTATCACGCTCCAGTGTAGGAAGTAAGGTGGGCACATTGTCTTTGTACCGGGGATCCAGCAGGGTGGCAACCCAGTAGTCCGCACACGTTAAAATGTGGGCAACTCTGCTGTCGTTGCGCAGGCACTGCAGCATGTAGTCGCTCATGTGTGCCAGGCTGCCCAGAGGTAAGGACAAGCTGTCCTCTGTGGGAGGCGTATCGTCATCGTCCTGTGTTTCCCCCCAGCCACGCACCAGTGATGGGCCCGAGCTGCTTTGGGTGCCACCCCGCTGTGAACATGCTTCATCCTCATCCTCCTCCACCTCCTCCTCATCCTCGTCCTCCTCGTCCTCCAGTAGTGGGCCCTGTCTGGCCACATTTGTACCTGGCCTCTGGTGTTGCAAAAAACCTCCCTCTGAGTCACTTCGAAGAGACTGGCCTGAAAGTGCTAAAAATGACCCCTCTTCCTCCTCTTCCTCCTGGGCCACCTCCTCTTCCATCATCGCCCTAAGTGTTTTCTTTTTTTTAAACATTCTCTTTTTATTAAAGTTTACAACAATAAAGCATAATGTCACATATACTTTTTGAATATTTAGGAAAAAGGCATGACCAGTGCAACTGGTCTAAATGGCAAATTAGTGCAAGTCACAAATATAACCTCAATCCAAAGATAACAAGTGGTTCGCAGACCTAACTTATCATGCATTGTGAGATTGCAGGTTCCATACAATGTATTTCCCACTTTAATGGACATAAAATAATTAACATAACAAAAAATTGGACATTTAAAACAAAATCTTAAGATAAAACCTAAGAGTCGAGATGGTGCACTTTCTAAACCTGATCAGCCGCATTCTGAAGTCATTATACCAGAAAAAGCGTGTTATACACCTGTTATTCTTCCGCAAAGCCTGTAACCATATCTTAAGACACATATTAAAATAGATCCTATTCTTATATTCAGGTTGGTTCCCCTCTGGGTTGACAGGAATTCTGCTCCCTCAACACTTTCCAGATGACGGTAACTTAGGATCTCTGTTCTTGTTGAGTAACCATGTGCGACAACAAAGGTTGCCAAGTTTTCAAAAACCCCTGTCTGTTGTGAGACTCCCAACTGGCCAATTCCTTCATTCTGCATAGGTGATTCATTTTCTCATACCACATGGTTATACTAGGCGGATCTGTATTTCTCCATAAAGCTGGAATCAATAACTTGGCGGCTGTTATCATATGTGTCTGTAGATTATTTTTATTAGGAGTAAAATTGCCATCTGGCCTCCACAACAGGACTAGGGGGCCTAAGTGTTTTCTCAAGGAGACATAAAAGTGGTATTGTAACGCTGATAACGGCGTCATCGCCACTGGCCATGTTGGTGGAGTACTCGAAACAACGCAACAGGGCACACAGGTCTCGCATGGAGGCCCAGTCATTGGTGGTGAAGTGTGTCTGATCCGCAGTGCGACTGACCCGTGCGTGCTGCAGCTGAAACTCCACTATGGCCTGCTGCTGCTCGCACAGTCTGTCCAGCATATGCAAGGTGGAGTTCCACCTGGTGGGTACGTCGCATATGAGGCGGTGAGAGGGAAGGCCGAAGTTACGCTGTAGCGCAGACAGGCGAGCAGCGGCAGGGTGTGAACGCCGGAAGCGCGAACAGACGGCCCGCACTTTATGCAGCAGCTCTGACATGTCGGGTTAGTTGCGAATGAACTTCTGCACCACCAAATTCAGCACATGCGCCAGGCAAGGGATGTGCGTCAAACCGGCTAGTCCCAGAGCTGCGCCGAGATTTCGCCCATTATCACACACCACCAGGCCGGGCTTGAGGCTCACCGGCACCAACCACTCGTCGGTCTGTTGTTCTATACCCCCCACAACTTCTGCGCGGTGTGGGGCCTGTCCCCCAAACATATGAGTTTCAGAACGGCCTGCTGACGTTTACCCCGGGCTGTGCTGAAGTTGGTGGTGAAGGTGTGTGGCTGACTGGATGAGCAGGTGGAAGAAGAGGAGGAGGAAGCTGAGTAGGAGGAGAAGGAGACAGGAGGCAAAGAATGTTGCCCTGCGATCCTTGGCGGCGGAAGGACGTGCGCCAAAGAGCTCTCCGCCTGGGGCCCAGCCGCCACTACATTTACCCAGTGTGCAGTTAGGGAGATATAGCGTCCCTGGCCGTGCTTACTGGTCCACGTATCTGTGGTTAGGTGGACCTTGCCACAGATGGCGTTGCGCAGTGCACACTTGATTTTATCGGACACTTGGTTGTGCAGGGAAGGCACGGCTCTCTTGGAGAAGTAGTGCCGGCTGGAAACAACATACTGTGGGACAGCAAGCGACATGAGCTGTTTGAAGCTGTGTGTGTCCACCAGCCTAAATGACAGCATTTCATAGGCCAGTAGTTTAGAAATGCTGGCATTCAGGGCCAGGGATCGAGGGTGGCCAGGTGGGAATTTACGCTTTCTCTCAAATGTTTGTGAGATGGAGAGCTGAACGCTGCCATGTGACATGGTTGAGATGCTTGGTGACGCAGGTGGTGGTGTTGGTGGTACATCCCATGTTTGCTGGGCGGCAGGTGCCAACGTTCCTCCAGAGGCGGAGGAAGAGGCCGAGGCGGCGGCAGCAGCAGCAGAAGAGGCCGAGGCGGCGGCAGCAGCAGAAGAGGCCGAGGCGGCAGCAGCAGAAGAGGTAGCAGGGGGAGCCTGAGTGACTTCCTTGTTTTTAAGGTGTTTACTCCAATGCAGTTCATGCTTTGCATGCAGGTGCCTGGTCATGCAGGTTGTGCTAAGGTTCAGAACGTTAATGCCTCGCTTCAGGCTCTGATGGCACAGCGTGCAAACCACTCGGGTCTTGTCGTCAGCACATTGTTTGAAGAAGTGCCATGCCAGGG
This sequence comes from Bufo bufo, assembly GCF_905171765.1. Classification (NCBI taxonomy): domain Eukaryota; kingdom Metazoa; phylum Chordata; class Amphibia; order Anura; family Bufonidae; genus Bufo; species Bufo bufo. The sequence continues at coordinate 235,416,983 of NC_053393.1, forward strand.
AACTCCTTGAAGCTGCCTTTGGGGTGCTCGGTCCCAGATGGCGGCGGTCAGTAGCAGGCGGAGTCTCTTGGCGGCGGGTGTTCTGATTTTGCCCACTGCTCCCTCTTTTGCTACGCTGTTGGCTCGGTCTCACCACTGCCTCTTCCTCCGAACTGTGAAAGTCAGTGGCACGACCTTCATTCCATGTGGGGTCTAGGACCTCATCGCCCCCTGCATCGTCTTCCACCCAGTCTTGATCCCTGACCTCCTGTTCAGTCTGCACACTGCAGAAAGACGCAGTAGTTGGCACCTGTGTTTCGTCATCATCAGAGACGTGCTGAGGTGGTATTCCCATGTCCTCATCATCAGGAAAAATAAGTGGTTGTGCGTTAGTGCATTCTATCTCTTCCACCCCTGGGGAAGGGCTAGGTGGATGCCCTTGGAAAACCCTGGCAGCAGAGTCTTCAAACAGCATTAGAGACTGCTGCATAACTTGAGGCTCAGACAGTTTCCCTGATATGCAGGGGGGTGATGTGACAGACCGATGGGCTTGGTTTTCATGCGCCATCTGTGCGCTTTCTGCAGAAGACTGGGTGGGAGATAATGTGAACGTGCTGGATCCACTGTCGGCCACCCAATTGGCTAATGCCTGTACCTGCTCAGGCCTTACCATCCTTAGAACGGCATTGGGCCCCACCAAATATCCCTGTAAATTCTGCTGGCTAGTGGGACCTGAGGTAGTTGGTTCACTAGGACGTGTGGCTGTGGCAGAACGGCCACGTCCTCTCCCAGCACCAGAGGGTCCATTAACACCACCACGACCATGTCCAAGTCCGCGTCCCTTATTAGATGTTTTTCTCATTGTTCCCATTCACCACAATTTTGAGAATGGCAAATTTGGGAATAGTTTTTCAACCCAGAACAAAAAATGTGCTTTTACGGTCACTACAAATAACTTGACCAGCTAAAACAGTACAGATTTGGTTGAATAGAAATGTGAGGCCTGTTTTTTTTTGCGCTGTGTGACAGGTACAGGTTTAATCACAGAATTAGACTTCTATCTGCACGGTAGCGTGTGTCTTAGGTTTTTCTGAATGACACTATCAGCACCTTCAATATAAGATATCCTTTTTGGGATAGATTTCAAGTAGGCCTCATATAGCAGAAACTAGTTATTTTGAGAATGGCAAATTTGGGAATAGTTTTTCAACCCAGAACAAAAAGTGTGCTTTTACGGTCACTACAAATAACTTGACCAGCTAAAACAGTTCAGATTTGGTTGAATAGAAATGTGAGGCCTGTTTTTTTTTTGCGCTGTGTGACAGGTATAGGTTTAATCACAGAATTAGACTTCTATCTGCACGGTAGCGTGTGTCTTAGGTTTTTCTGAATGACACTATCAGCACCTTCAATGTAAGATATCCTTTTTGGGATAGATTTCAAGTAGGCCTCATATAGCAGAAACTAGTTATTTTGAGAATGGCAAATTTGGGAATAGTTTTTTAACCCAGAACAAAAAGTGTGCTTTTACGGTCACTACAAATAACTTGACCAGCTAAAACAGTACAGATTTGATTGAATAGAAATGTGAGGCCTGTTTTTTTTTGCGCTGTGTGACAGGTATAGGTTTAATCACAGAATTAGACTTCTATCTGCACGGTAGCGTGTGTCTTAGGTTTTTCTGAATGACACTATCAGCACCTTCAATGTAAGATATCCTTTTTGGGATAGATTTCAAGTAGGCCTCATAAAGCAGAAACTAGTTATTTTGAGAATGGCAAATTTGGGAATAGTTTTTCAACCCAGAACAAAAAGTGTGCTTTTACGGTCACTACAAATAACTTGACCAGCTTAAACAGTACAGATTTGGTTGAATAGAAATGTGAGGCCTGTTTTTTTTTTTGCGCTGTGTGACAGGTATAGGTTTAATCACAGAATTAGTCTTCTATCTGCACGGTAGCGTGTGTCTTAGGTTTTTCTGAATGACACTATCAGCACCTTCAATGTAAGATATCCTTTTTGGGATAGATTTCAAGTAGGCCTCATATAGCAGAAACTAGTTATTTTGAGAATGGCAAATTTGTGAATAGTTTTTCAACCCAGAACAAAAAGTGTGCTTTTACTGTCACTACAAATAACTTGACCAGCTAAAACAGTACAGATTTGGTTGAATAGAAATGTGAGGCCTGTTTTTTTTTTGCGCTGTGTGACAGGTATAGGTTTAATCACAGAATTAGACTTCTATCTGCATGGTAGCGTGTGTCTTAGGTTTTTCTGAATGACACTATCAGCACCTTCAATGTAAGATATCCTTTTTGGGATAGATTTCAAGTAGGCCTCATATAGCAGAAACTAGTTATTTTGAGAATGGCAAATTTGGGAATGCTTTTTCAACCCAGAACAAAAAGTGTGCTTTTACGGTCACTACAAATAACTTGACCAGCTAAAACAGTACAGATTTGGTTGAATAGAAATGTGAGGCCTGTTTTTTTTTGCGCTTTGTGACAGGTATAGGTTTAATCACAGAATTAGACTTCTATCTGCACGGTAGCGTGTGTCTTAGGTTTTTCTGAATGACACTATCATCACCTTCAATGTAAGATATCCTTTTTGGGATAGATTTCAAGTAGGCCTCATATAGCAGAAACTAGTTATTTTGAGAATGGCAAATTTGTGAATAGTTTTTCAACCCAGAACAAAAAGTGTGCTTTTACGGTCACTACAAATAACTTGACCAGCTAAAACAGTACAGATTTGGTTGAATAGAAATGTGAGGCCTGTTTTTTTTTGCGCTTTGTGACAGGTATAGGTTTAATCACAGAATTAGACTTCTATCTGCACGGTAGCGTGTGTCTTAGGTTTTTCTGAATGACACTATCATCACCTTCAATGTAAGATATCCTTTTTGGGATAGATTTCAAGTAGGCCTCATATAGCAGAAACTAGTTATTTTGAGAATGGCAAATTTGTGAATAGTTTTTCAACCCAGAACAAAAAGTGTGCTTTTACGGTCACTACAAATAACTTGACCAGCTAAAACAGTACAGATTTGGTTGAATAGAAATGTGAGGCCTGTTTTTTTTTGCGCTGTGTGACAGGTATAGGTTTAATCACAGAATTAGACTTCTATCTGCACGATAGCGTGTGTCTTAGGTTTTTCTGAATGACACTATCAGCACCTTCAATGTAAGATATCCTTTTTGGGATATATTTCAAGTAGGCCTCATATAGCAGAAACTAGTTATTTTGAGAATGGCAAATTTGGGAATAGTTTTTCAACCCAGAACAAAAAATGTGCTTTTACGGTCACTACAAATAACTTGACCAGCTAAAACAGTACAGATTTGGTTGAATAGAAATGTGAGGCCTGTTTTTTTTTGCGCTGTGTGACAGGTATAGGTTTAATCACAGAATTAGACTTCTATCTGCACGGTAGCGTGTGTCTTAGGTTTTTCTGAATGACACTATCAGCACCTTCAATGTAAGATATCCTTTTTGGGATAGATTTCAAGTAGGCCTAATATAGCAGAAACTAGTTATTTTGAGAATGGTAAATTTGTGAATAGTTTTTCAACCCAGAACAAAAACTGTGCTTTTACGGTCACTACAAATAACTTGACCAGCTAAAACAGTACAAATTTGGTTGAATAGAAATGTCAGGTCTATTTTTTAGGCGCTGGGTGACAGGCTCAACTTGCCCCTGATGTAGTATATGGCCAAAAAATAACCACACTATTGATGGTTAAATGCACTTGGGTGACACAGGCTCAGCCTGCACCAGATGTAGTATATGGCCAAAAAATAACCAGACTGTTGATGGTTAAATGCACTTCGGTGACACAGGCTCAGCTTGCAGCTGATGTAGTATATGGCCAAAAATTAACCAGACTGTTGATGGTTAAATGCACTTCGGTGACACAGGCTCAGCCTGCAGCTGATGTAGGATATAGCACAAAATAACCACACTATTGATGGTTAAATACACTTGGTGATAGCTTGTGCTGGCGCACCACAAGCCACAAAATGGCCGCCGATCACCCCAGAAAAAAGTGATCTAAAAACGCTCTGGGCAGCCTCAAAAAAGTGAGCAAGTCGATACAGAAGGAAGTCTTTTGGAGGAGTTAATCTGCCTAATCTCGCCCTAACGTCGCAGCAGCAACCTCTCCCTATGCTTGAATCAGCAGAGTGACGTGCAGCGCTACGTCACCCAAGCTTATATAGAGGCTGGGTCACATGCTGCACTGGCCAATCACAGCCATGCCAATAGTAGGCAAGGCTGTGATGGCCTCTTGGGGCAAGTAGTATGTTGCTTGTTGATTGGCTGCTTTGCAGCCTTTCTAAAAGCGCCAAGAAAGCGCCGAACAACGAACCCGGACTTTTACGAAAATGTTCGGGTTCGGGTCCGTGTCACTATACAGTTCGGGTTCGCTCATCCCTACTTGTAACCTTTGACACTAACTGTCTAAAACCTCAAACGCTGCCCCCCAACATGTTTCACCAGCTAACCTGGTGTCTTCAGGGGTTTAGGGCAGAGTGTGTTTGTTGGGGGCAGGAACGGTCATTTAAACCCTCTGGTTGTGATCTCACTCGCACTGCTGGCAAATCCTCAATCACAATGTTGAGATCTGCCTGCCCAAGACCATGACTCCATCTCCTCCCTATTGCTGACGTGTTGCCAGATATCCAACCGCTTTTCTCCAACGGGTGACACACATGTTACCGGACTTCAATACCTCCGCTGCTCTTGATGTAATCTGTGCATGTCGATGGACATGCTAAGACATGCTAAGAATACCTCTCACAGCGCATTTCTCCAGCTCTGCTTTACTACACATGTCTCAACACTTAGTCTCATTCCCGATGCTAGTCTGAAATCTACAGTACATGTCTTTGATTGATTTATAGCTGTTCAGAGGCTCTTTATTGGTGGTGGATATAAATCAACTACTCAGTATATATTTTAATAATGACCTTTATTTTTATGTTGTTGTTATAGGATAAAGGTATTAATTATGTAATATAAAACCAATTAATATAACTTCTGATTTTAATATTATTACTAGTGATGGCCTTGCGGTTCTCCCGGCGGTCGGTTTGCTGCAAACTTTGCGCCGAACATGTGAACATATGGCGATGTCCGCGCGCGCCATATTCTTTTGCACTGTGCCGAACTTTGACCCATGAGGTGGGACAGGACAGCCAATTGAGACGTTTCAGCACATGGAAATACTGCCAACCCTATAACAGAACCAGATCTGGCAGCCATTTTAGATTATGTGTTTTGCCAGTGTGGGGAGAGGTTGCATTTTGGAGAAGGGACAGGCTGTTTGGAACTTAGGGACACCAAAAGCTAGCTAATAGGGCCATAAAAGTCTATTTAAGGACTGGTAATATTGTGCTATCGATAGGTGTGATACACAGAGGGGTGTGATATACTTCTAATATACTTTCTACAGATTGCGGCTTTTGATATACCTGCTTCAACTAACAATTGATTGAGGCCTGCCATATATGCCATATATCAGCTTCCACAAAATAGCGATAGAAGTTTTTCAATTTACCTACGTCCACAAAATTACTGCTTGAGGGTGATATACCAACTTCAACTAACAACTGATTGAGGCCTGCCATATATGCTAGTGGCTGGGATAGGGGTTACTTCACTCATATAATCAACCCCATAGCATCCGTTTGTCCCACTTTTCCCTTTTGTCAGCAATAGTTTTACTTTGTTTGCCTAGGTGAGCATAATGCTGGGAATGCACTTATTCATTCACCCTGAGTCTCTGGAATGTCCAGTGATTTTCCTTTTGTGCAATTCTCAGCCACTGGTGTTCAAGCACGATCGAGTCTGCAGTTACTCCGTGCTGTAACACTTGGTCCTACCTACTCCTAATCTAAAAACTAGCACAAGAGCTCCCCCAACATGTTTCACCACTGAATGTGGCTTCTTCAGGGGATGGAGCTACTATCAACAAGAGTGCTTTACCACTGCACCCTTTTAAACATTAGGGGAGGGTCATTAAATATTCTATGGCCAAACACTGCCAAGCATTCTTGTCTGACAGACCAGTAGCCCAATCTAGTACCTTCGTGTGTTTTTTCAATCGTTCCGTCACTTCCTTTATTCCTATGAAGGCTCTGCGCCTGTGTGAACACTCTAATCTCCGGTCCGAGAAGCTGTAGGGGTATGCGCATGCGCAAGGTCTTTAACTTTTTTGGTATGTCGTCCCTGCGCCTGCGCAAAAACTTTAACTTTTTAGCTCAAGGAGTTATGTTACAGCGCATGCGTCAGGTCTTAGATTTTATTCTATTCGCAGTATGTTGCGCATGCGCAGGATCTTTAACATTCCGATCTGAGATAAAAAGACCATAGGAATATGCGCTTGCGCACGCCGTACGAGTATGCGCATGCGCAAGGTCTTTAACTTTTTCCAGTATACCGTCCCTGCGCTTGCGCAAGAACTTTAACTTTTTAGCTCAAGGAGTTATGTTACAGCGCATGCGTCAGGTCTTAGATTTTATTCTATTCGCAGTATGTTAAAGATCCTGCGCATTCACTATTATTTTCATCTTTTATCCCTGTTTTTATAGTGAGGAATACGATTCGATCTAATTCAATGGACTGAGGGTTACTGTCTTTATTCTACCAGGTAGTTATAGATTTCTCTTATTTCCTTCTTTTTCTCTTTCTTTTTTTCTTAGTGATATTATTTACTTTTTGGAGAGGTGTACCTCCTAATATCTAGATAAAGGCTGTGAAGGAAAATCCTTCATTAAGGCCCTGTGGGCTCATTGTACCCAGCCTATGTATCCAACGAGCCTCACTTTGTAACAACTTTTTATCAAGGTTGCCACCCCTTGGTCCTAGGGCTATTTTCTCTATGCCCCAGAATCTTAAGACGGAGCTTTTGTTATTATGGAAGTATTTAATATGTCTGGCAATTGATGTATCTTTTCCGGTTTCAATGGAACTGATATGTCCTGAAATACGACGTCTCAACTCCTGTACGGTTTTTCCCACGTATAATTTTGGGCATGGGCAGGATGCCAAGTATACTACCCCCTGTGTTTTACACGTGATAAGTTGTTTGATCTCATATTCTTTCTTATCCGTAGGGTTTATATACTTTTTTATGCGCGGGACATATCTGCAAAAGGAGCAGTCTCCACATGGTGAGGATCCTCGGTATCTTTCAACCAACTTCCCTGGACTTTCTCCTTTTTCCATCAAATGGCTATGAACCAGCTGATCTTTAAGGTTCTTGCCCCTTCGGTATGTCACTGTTGGTTTAGAGGTAAGTATCGTATTTAGGTCCCTGTCAGATTTTATTATATGCCAGTGTTTTTTCAATATTCCATATATTTCTTTATTGTATCCGTCGTAGGTGCCTATACACCTGATGATGTCATTTTTCTTCGGGGTAGTTTCCTTAAGGAGATCTTCTCTCTTCGTTCTATTAGCTCTGTTATAAGCTTTTTTCAGGGGATTCTTGGGGTAACCTCTCTTTCTAAATCTCTGAAGAAGTTGTTCACTTTCCTTAGAGAAAGAGGCCTTGTCTGAACAGTTCCGGCGTGCCCTCAAATATTGGCCTACAGGAATTCCTTTCTTCAGAGATGTAGGATGCCAGCTATTCCAATGCAGTTAACTATTTGTTGATGTTGGTTTTCTAAAAACCTCTGTTACCAAGTGACTATTTTCAGTCTTCTTAATTCTCAAGTCAAGAAACACAATCTCCTTTTCCTGAATCTCATAGGTATATTTCATCCCTATACTGTTGCGATTTAATTTCTGAGTAAATTCACAAAACAAGGAGTGACCCCCATCCCATAGGATGAGAATGTCGTCTATATATCTGCCCCAAAAAATAATGTATATAAAAGAAAAACCAAAAAGAGGCAGCGCCTCATGTGTAGAACCTTACAAACAAAAATACAAAAATACACTGATTGTGCTTACCATGTGGTGTTGTGACGAGTCACAACAGCTATGTGTCGCCTTACTGGAATTATTCCCGTCCAGTCTGCGGGGGATGGGTCTGCATCTGCTGCCTTGGTCTATGCCCTTTTTCCGTCGCTCACGGTCAAGGAGATAAAGCAGGTTTAGTTGAAAGAAGAAAATCAGACCAAATTTCTAACGGCGCTGATGCAGAAGAAGGACTCCGTGTTGTTATGTTACCATACAGGTAATCTTTTATTCAAAGGTCTACGCGTTTCAGGGGCGGACTGCCCCCTTCATCAGGACCATAAAACTTTATAAGATAAAACATGTGTTCTCGTGTGCTTTACTATATAAACTCTGTTTGGGCGCGATGTGCAGAGACATAGGGGGCGTGGGGGGGGGGGCGGGTTTAGGGCGTGAAGGAGTCTGGTGTTGCTAAGCTACTATGACCTCCCTTACAGCCGGTATTGGTATTCTGAAGGCGGTGGGTAGGCGAGATTGGCATAAAGGGCGGGGATAGGGCGGGTTCCGGGGCGGGGGGAGGATGTCTGTGGTGTCGGAGCGCTGACCACTAGACACTGGTTATAGGCGGAGATGTTTTTAGGCGAGATCTGCCGGTAGACGGGAGGTGCCGCTCAAAGGCACTACCGTCCCTCTTCGGATCCGCTGGCCGATAGTGTAGTAACGGCCAGACGGACGAATTGACAGGCGGGGCTTGGGAGGAGTTCTATACTAACTATGACGTCAAAACACGCTCCTTCACCAACCAAATGTACAAGAAACCACGCAACACAGATATAACTGAGACAGGTACCAACAACAAAGATAATACAAGTACAAAAATGTATAAGAAGGAGACAGCCAGTATATCAGATATACGCCAACCATCATATACAAAACCTCACCACAGTAGCCCATATACACTACTAAACACTTCCATCATGTTGGAAAAAACAGGCATTGCAAACTCTCTAACCAACCAAGCATCTAAGAATAGTCCCCCACCCCTGCCAGTTCCCTTACTTCCCCAGAAAAGTAACATCATACTGACAACTTCCAATACGAATAATACGACAATAGAAGCGGTACATACACAAAAACCAAAGGAGGTTACCCCACTAGAGGAGCTCCCCAATTATTCCACAAGCAACACTCACTCAGATTCAACTAACGATGAATTTTTAGTCAAATTCAAAGCACTAAAAACAAAATACTTCGAATATAAAATGAGACACTCCATAAAAGACACCAAAATAGATACGGAAACAGCTCCGTTACCCAGAACACCGAGCCCTAAGAAATACACCCAAATCAGTGAGGCATCCGACCTGCTAACAGGTGGCAGTCCAAACACAAAGTCACCAACTCCAAACCTCCTACTAGACGATGATTTTAATAATTCCATTCTTACAACACACCAGACCTCAACCCAAGAACAAAACAGCGAATACGAGTCTGTAATTATTATTATCGACAACACCATGGCAGGAGCATCAGCCCTGGTTCCTTTTTTAGACTATACCAAACAGACAACACAAATATCTAGTACCACAACGAAACACAAAGAATCGGTAGACCACCAAAAAATGAACACCCAGCACATAACAAAATTCTTCAAACCCACCCCAGGGAAAAGAAAATACGAACCCGAGGATGCAGGGGAGGCAAACACCAGAAGAACAAAAAGAATATAAGTAAAAAGGAAAATGGGCCTACTGAAATCACCCCTATACTAACGGCGAAAATCTTCAACCTATCATCGCATGAACTCACAAAGTCAGAGAATAGCCTCCTTCAAAAGGGTCTCTCTTTCTGTCCCTATAATAATGTCAATATGTTCGAACTGTATCTAGACATTCAAAAATGTAGAAAAAAACTGACAATAAAAAGACATTTTGAACACGAGAACACAAGATATAAAAAAGACACTGTGATGAGCATAAAAATAGAGGAATCTGAAACTTTTAAACATCAAGAAGTGCATCCTAAATCTTGCTTCTTCCCAGTCCAAAGTCAGGGACATTTCATACCGACATTCTTTGATCTAATATTGGCAGATATAAAGAAAATTGCCTCTGAGCAGAATCCAAAGAGACCCCCGAAAAATGGAAACTTATCCTATCAAGAGACATATGCCCTGAGGAGCCTTAAAAATAATGAGAACCTAATAATCCGCCCAGCTGACAAAGGCGGTGGGATTGTAATACAAAATGTAGAAGAATACGAAAAAGAAGCACAGAATATTCTAAACGATACTGAGTACTATCAGGTAATAGATAACAACCCCTTCCCGGATGTAATTAAGAACCTTGTAAGCCTTGTTAAAAAAGCCCATAAAACTCAATACATAAATAAAAAATAAAAAAACTTCCTTATACCAAAAGCACCATCAAATCCGTATTTCTATCATTTACCAAAAATACACAAGAATACAAAAAACCCCCCAGGGAGGCCCATCGTGTCAAACACAAACTCAGCAACAAGTAACCTATCCCATTATCTTGATCTCTTTCTTCAACCGTATGTCCAGAATTTACCGAGTTATCTACATGACTCAAGACAGCTAATGGAAGAAATTGGAAACATTACATGGAGGAGCACCTATGCATTATTTACCATGGACGTTACAGCATTATACTCAAACATCGAACACAATTTAGGGATCAAGTGCGTAGAAGCCACACTACGCAACGACACTACCCTAAAATCACCACAGGTCAACTTCCTATTGGAGTGCTTACGGTTCATCTTAGAGAACAATTTCTTTTTATACAACGGCATTACATATCATCAATGTCGTGGTACTGCTATGGGTACAAAAGTGGCGCCAGCTTTCGCAAACCTATTTATGGGCCACTTTGAGAATGAGCACGTCATCAACGAACAGATCGTCTATTATAAGAGATACATCGACGACATCTTTATTATCTGGGACGGGGATGAACACTCAGCCCTAAAATTTCACGAAAAACTGAATAATACTAACTGGGGGATCACTTTCACTCCAAATTTCCAGAAACAACAAATAGATTTCCTAGACATTACCATCAATATTACAAATAACATCGTTACAACAAAGACATTTTTTAAACAGGTTGATACTAATAGTTATATACACTATAAGAGCTTTCACCACAAAAAATGGCTTCAAAACATACCATATAGCCAGTATAAGCGCATAAGACGTAACTGCACAGAAAATGAGGCATTCAAGGAACAAGCAAAAATTATACAAAAAAGATTTACCGATAAAGGCTACCCAAGCCAATTATTAAAAGACGCATACAAAAGGAGCCTAAAAAATACGCAGAAAGAATGTCTACTAAGTGTAGCCAAAGATCAAAAGGAAGAAAATCTAAAACATCTAAACCTAATTATGCAATATAATACATCTAATAAAATGATTCGCGCAATACTGTCCAAACATTGGCACGTTTTGAAGCAGGATCCTTACCTTGAAAAATATCTCCCCAATATACCCACGATCACCTACAGAAGAGCACCTACAATAAAAAGTGTCCTAGCCCCAAGCAAACAGAAAAAAAACACAAAAATCAAAAATATAACTAAAAAGGAACGTATGGGTAGCTACAAATGCGCCACGAAACGATGCCTGTGTTGTGACATGATCACACACAATAAGACCTCCTTTAGTTCCACAAAAAACGGTACCAGCTTCCCAATAAAATACCATCTAACTTGCAAAAGTAGTTATGTCATATACCTAATCGAATGCGAATGTGGCCTCCAGTATATAGGCCGCACAACACAGGAACTACACTGTAGAGTCAACCAGCATAGACACAACATCCAAAAACTATGCATTAAACACAGCATTTCTCGACACTGCGCCACCACACGAGAAAAAAACAGACATAAACTAACAATCACTCCTATTGACCATATACCACCCAACCCATATAATAGATTCAGTATCCTCCAAAGAAGAGAAGTCTATTGGATCTATCAATTAGATACACTGAGGCCATACGGATTAAACGAAATGAGTGAAACCATACTTTAATAAGGAAACTATATTCTAATACTCCAATATGCCCATTTTCCACATACCAACACTTCTCATATACCAACACTTGCATTCTTGCATGTGTGTGTATATATATATACATTTTAACTATTTAATTCATTTAATTCATGCATCTCATTTAACTCCACTCCTTTTTACTTCTTACTCCCTGTGTATACATGTGTGTACATATACATGTGCATACATGTATATAGGGGAAATCTTTTATGTCTTTCTTAATTCCCTTTATTATATATATATATTTCTAAATTCCCTTTTATTATATATATATATATATACATATAAATTATATAAATTCCCTTTTATTATATATATACATCTTTAATTTTTACCCCTTATCTTTTACTATATATATATTTTTTAAGCGGACAGATACCCCTCTTCTCTTTTATCCTCCACAGTGCCAGTATACCTTACCCCCGTAGCTAAACATACCGGTCACCAATGTTACAAACGCAACGAACGTCATTGTCATGTGATCGGGTCCATGAACACCGCCCCCTGTACGTCACTCTCGGCCTCTACGCCCCTTATACGTCATATAGGGGCATAGCAACGAGAGCTAGCGTACCAGACACTAGGCAACCTGGCTCCTCCCTTGCCACTAGCCAGAACTCCTCCCAAGCCCCGCCTGTCAATTCGTCCGTCTGGCCGTTACTACACTATCGGCCAGCGGATCCGAAGAGGGACGGTAGTGCCTTTGAGCGGCACCTCCCGTCTACCGGCAGATCTCGCCTAAAAACATCTCCGCCTATAACCAGTGTCTAGTGGTCAGCGCTCCGACACCACAGACATCCTCCCCCCGCCCCGGAACCCGCCCTATCCCCACCCTTTATGCCAATCTCGCCTACCCACCGCCTTCAGAATACCAATACCGGCTGTAAGGGAGGTCATAGTAGCTTAGCAACACCAGACTCCTTCACGCCCTAAACCCGCCCCCCCCACGCCCCCTATGTCACTGCACATCGCGCCCAAACAGAGTTTATATAGTAAAGCACATGAGAACACATGTTTTATCTTATAAAGTTTTATTGTCCTGATGAAGGGGGCAGTCCGCCCCTGAAACGCGTAGACCTTTGAATAAAAGATTACCTGTATGGTAACATAACAACACGAAGTCCTTCTTCTGCATCAGCGCCGTTAGAAATTTGGTCTGATTTTCTTCTTTCAACTAAACCAAAAAATAATGTGGCAGATATATGACGACATTCCCTCCGTAAAAACGTGATTGTTTTCCCACCACCCTAAAAATAAATTAGCATACGTAGGGGCACATGACGTCCCCATCGCAGTACCATTAATTTGCATATAAAATTGTCCCTGAAAAACAAAATAGTTGTGCTCCAAAACAAACCTTAGTGAGGACAAAACAAATTGGTTATGCCTATTGAAGTTCTGACTTCTCGTGTTTAAGTAGGACTCTACTGCGTGCACTCCTAATGAGTGTTGGATATTGCTGTAGAGTGACTCTACATCCAAACTAGCTAAAATTGTGTCTTGTGTTACAGTGATGTCATTAATCTTCAAAAGAAGATCTTTTGTGTCTCTAATATACGAGGGTAGGGTGGTCACAAAAGGTCTCAGTACTTGATCGATGTATTCGCTAACAGATTGTGTGAGATTGTCGTTTCCCGACACGATTGGTCTTCCTGGAATTGGTTGTTTATCCTTGTGCACTTTTGGGAGGGCATAGAAGGTGGAAATCGTTGGGTTTTTATTATAAAGATATTTAAATTCGTCTTTTGTTATTAGGTTTTCCTGAAGTGCTCCATCTAGCAGTTTTTTAAGGTCATTAAGAAATTCTTTTGTGGGGTCACTCATCAGAGGTTGATAGGTTGATTCATCTTTCAAGAGTCTCAGCACCATGTCAACATAGTCACTCCTGTCTTGAATGACTATGTTGCCCCCCTTATCACTCGGCTTTATTATGACATCCTCATTTTTCCTGAGGATATCCAGGGATTTTTGTTCCTCATCATTGAGATTCTGCACTCGGTGGTCTTTCCTCATTTGTAAGGATTTAATATCCTGAGTGACCAACTGTACAAAAGTCTCAATTTCTTGGAACTGTGTGAACTGTGGAGTCATTTTTTATTTTGGTCTTAAAGTTGAGAAAGGAGGTTCAAGATTGATTTGGTAGCCCTCACTTTCTTTCTGTAGTGACTCCAAAATCTCCACACATCTCCTCTCTTTGTCATATAGTCTCCGTGAATCACTTTCTTCTTGTTTGTGTACCTTATGCAAAGCTAGCTTTCGCGCAAAGAGGTTCACATCCTTGATCCATAGGAACTATAGGATCCATGATCACTGGACATTCCAGAGACTCAGGGTGAATGAATAAGTGCATTCCCAGCATTATGCTCACCTAGGCAAACAAAGTAAAACTATTGCTGACAAAAGGGAAAAGTGGGACAAACGGATGCTATGGGGTTGATTATATGGGTAAAGTAACCCCTATCCCAGCCACTAGTGCCCTACCACACCTAGAATTTTAAACTATTCTTTGTTCTCCCGTTATGTTATTTTTCTTATAAATAAAATGAAATAAATGTTAAGTTTTATATCGACCAGAAACGGGAGTTTACTAGTCTAGGCAACTAGGCTATTTGAATTAAATTATAATTTGAGTATCCCGGGTCTAAAGGGTCTTTGAAAATTATGTCATAAATGGAGGGAAATCTCCTAAATTTGACCTTTAAAGGGTTTCTGTCACCCCACAAAACTCTTTTTTTTTTTTTTGGATAGTTATATTCCTTATAGCGCGATATAGGAGAATATAATAGTCTTACTTACTTTCATGCGGCCGATTCTTTAGAAAACAAAGTTTTATAATATGCAAATCAGGGCTCTACCAGCAAGTAGGGCGTCTACTTGCTGGTAGCCGCAGCAGAAATCCGCCCCCTCCTCTTGTTGATTGACAGGGCCAGCCGTGATCTCCTCCTCCGGCCGGCCCTGTCAGTATTTCAAAAATCGCGCGCCTCTGGTCATTCGGCGCAGGCACTCTGAGATGAGGAGGCTCGTCTCCTCAGAACTCCCTCAGTGCGCCTGCGCCGATGACATCACCGAAAGAGAAGACGTCATCGGCGCAGGCGCACTGAGGGAGTGCTGAGGAGACGAACCTCCTCATCTCAGAGCGCCTGCGCCGAATGACCAGAGGCGCGCGATTTTTGAAATACTGACAGGGCCGGCCGGAGGAGGAGATCACGGCTGGCCCTGTCAATCAACAAGAGGAGGGGGCTGATTTCTGCTGCGGCTACCAGCAAGTAGACGCCCTATTTGCTGGTAGAGCCCTGATTTGCATATTATAAAACTTCGTTTTCTAAAGAATCGGCCGCATGAAAGTAAGTAAGACTATTATATTCTCCTATATCGCGCTATAAGGAATATAAGTATCCAAAAAAAAAAAAATGAGTTTTGTGGGGTGACAGAAACCCTTTAAGAAGCAGTGAGGGAATGAGTTCCTGAGTCGCTGCAGGGGTGTACCCCCAATTGTAATACCTACTGAATATATAAAAACAGATACATATATAAATATATACAATTTACTAATATAGATCAATAGGATATTCACTACCTCATTTTGATTAAAAAAAAACTCTAAAAAAGGAGGAAAGAATAAAAATAAAGATCCCTGAGGGATTAATATGGCAGGTTTCCTCAAGCAAAAATTGAGCTTGGAGAATCTTACCATAGAGGCAAGTCAGGTGTTTTCAAATATACATATCCCGCTGGGCCAGACAGATATCAATATAGCCTTCAGGAACCTCAATAAGACCTATAGCCAACACATACGATCTTGGTGGGAGGTAGCAAGTTTGGAAACTTACATACAACAGGGCATGGTATACAGAGGATTACGTATTCCTCTGAGACCAAACGTACATCTAGAAGATACTCAGTTTATTAAAGGTTGGGAAGATCACCTAACAGAGTGCTCCTTGAGATTACTAAAATATTTAGCAGAATATGAAAAGGAAGTTTTTAAGAAGGTAGATCAACAACTGGAGAAAGAAATAAGAGAAATACAGGAATTTGGCCAACACCCGGAGTTTCCTGATTTGAAACAAAAAATAAAGAAAAATATAGATACGTTGCAAAACGAAATTAAAGAAAGGAAACACGCAAAATATCTTAGAGATCGATCAGACTTTGAGAGTAATCGTGTGTACATTTGGAGGAATAGAGGGAATAACAGAAACCCACAAAGAATATACAGGGATAATTCAGAAACTGAAACCTCAGGAACAGAGGGGTCAGGATACAGCTCCACGGGACAAGGGAATCGTTCCAAGGGAACCAAACGTAAGACCAAAAAAAGACAATACCCCCCAAGGAAATCATCCCTAGAAAGACGTGAATCTCTTCAATCATGTATAAGAGACCCAACAGGAAAACAAGGTACATTAAGTGCAAGTGGGGTATCTGTACCATCTTATCTCCCTCCAAGTGTGCAATCCTCACAACCTACACAATCTTTCTCCTTTGGTACATCTCAGGGAGGGAATACGAGTCAGGCGCAAGCAGTGTTCCAGCCTCAAACATCACAACCTTTAATGCAGGCATACTCATCACAAATGAATATGGGGTTGGGAGAAAAAACAACAACTATTGCCCCCCTTTTTTTAGGCCAAACAGGGGTCCAGTTGAGGGACCGAGAGAGGTGGGGCTACAGCAAATAACTGCTGGGACATGTTTTGAGGATCAAATTGATCCAGACGATAAACAAGTTATCAACTTGTCAAAATATGTCTTAAAACCATCAGAAAAAATGCTTTTAAATAAAGGCCTTACCTTTACTCCGGTCCCACAATGTGATAAGTTCCTATGGATCAAGGATGTGAACCTCTTTGCGCGAAAGCTAGCTTTGCATAAGGTACACAAACAAGAAGAAAGTGATTCACGGAGACTATATGACAAAGAGAGGAGATGTGTGGAGATTTTGGAGTCACTACAGAAAGAAAGTGAGGGCTACCAAATCAATCTTGAACCTCCTTTCTCAACTTTAAGACCAAAATCAAAAATGACTCCACAGTTCACACAGTTCCAAGAAATTGAGACTTTTGTACAGTTGGTCACTCAGGATATTAAATCCTTACAAATGAGGAAAGACCACCTAGTGCAGAATCTCAATGATGAGGAACAAAAAGCCCTGGATATCCTCAGGAAAAATGAGGATGTCATAATAAAGCCGAGTGATAAGGGGGGCAACATAGTCATTCAAGACAGGAGTGACTATGTTGACATGGTGCTGAGACTCTTGAAAGATGAATCATCCTATCAACCCCTGATGAGTGACCCCACAAAAGAATTTCTTAATGACCTTAAAAAACTGCTAGATGGAGCACTTCAGGAAAACCTAATAACAAAAGACGAATTTAAATATCTTTATAATAAAAACCCAACGATTTCCACCTTCTATGCCCTCCCAAAAGTGCACAAGGATAAACAACCAATTCCAGGAAGACCAATCGTGTCGGGAAACGACAATCTCACACAATCTGTTAGCGAATACATCGATCAAGTACTGAGACCTTTTGTGACCACCCTACCCTCGTATATTAGAGACACAAAAGATCTTCTTTTGAAGATTAATGACATCACTGTAACACAAGACACAATTTTAGCTAGTTTGGATGTAGAGTCACTCTACAGCAATATCCAACACTCATTAGGAATGCACGCAGTAGAGTCCTACTTAAACACGAGAAGTCAGAACTTCAATAGGCATAACCAATTTGTTTTGTCCTCACTAAGGTTTGTTTTGGAGCACAACTATTTTGTTTTTCAGGGACAATTTTATATGCAAATTAATGGTACTGCGATGGGGACGTCATGTGCCCCTACGTATGCTAATTTATTTTTAGGGTGGTGGGAAAACAATCACGTTTTTACGGAGGGAATGTCGTCATATATCTGCCACATTATTTTTTGGGGCAGATATATAGACGACATTCTCATCCTATGGGATGGGGGTCACTCCTTGTTTTGTGAATTTACTCAGAAATTAAATCGCAACAGTATAGGGATGAAATATACCTATGAGATTCAGGAAAAGGAGATTGTGTTTCTTGACTTGAGAATTAAGAAGACTGAAAATGGTCACTTGGTAACAGAGGTTTTTTGAAAACCAACATCAACAAATAGTTACCTGCATTGGAATATCTGGCATCCTACATCTCTGAAGAAAGGAATTCCTGTAGGCCAATATTTGAGGGCACGCCGGAACTGTTCAGACGAGGCCTCTTTCTCTAAGGAAAGTGAACAACTTCTTCAGAGATTTAGAAAGAGAGGTTACCCCAAGAATCCCCTGAAAAAAGCTTATAACAGAGCTAATAGAACGAAGAGAGAAGATCTCCTTAAGGAAACTACCCCGAAGAAAAATGACATCATCAGGTGTATAGGCACCTACGACGGATACAATAAAGAAATATATGGAATATTGAAAAAACACTGGCATATAATAAAATCTGACAGGGACCTAAATACGATACTTACCTCTAAACCAACAGTGACATACCGAAGGGGCAAGAACCTTAAAGATCAGCTGGTTCATAGCCATTTGATGGAAAAAGGAGAAAGTCCAGGGAAGTTGGTTGAAAGATACCGAGGATCCTCACCATGTGGAGACTGCTCCTTCTGCAGATATGTCCCGCGCATAAAAAAGTATATAAACGCTACGGATAAGAAAGAATATGAGATCAAACAACTTATCACGTGTAAAACACAGGGGGTAGTATACTTGGCATCCTGCCCATGCCCAAAATTATACGTGGGAAAAACCGTACAGGAGTTGAGACGTCGTATTTCAGGACATATCAGTTCCATTGAAACCGGAAAAGATACATCAATTGCCAGACATATTAAATACTTCCATAATAACAAAAGCTCCGTCTTAAGATTCTGGGGCATAGAGAAAATAGCCCTAGGACCAAGGGGTGGCAACCTTGATAAAAAGTTGTTACAAAGTGAGGCTCGTTGGATACATAGGCTGGGTACAATGAGCCCACAGGGCCTTGATGAAGGATTTTCCTTCACAGCCTTTATCTAGATATTAGGAGGTACACCTCTCCAAAAAGTAAATAATATCACTAAGAGAAAAAGAAAGAAAAAAAGAAGGAAATAAGAGAAATCTATAACTACCTGGTAGAATAAAGACAGTAACCCTCAGTCCATTGAATTAGATCGAATCGTATTCCTCACTATAAAAACAGGGATAAAAGATGAAAATAATAGTGAATGCGCAGGATCTTTAACATACTGCGAATAGAATAAAATCTAAGACCTGACGCATGCACTCCTTGAGCTAAAAAGTTAAAGTTCTTGCCAAGCGCAGGGACGGTATACTGGAAAAAGTTAAAGACCTTGCGCATGCGCATACTCGTACGGCGTGCGCAAGCGCATATTCCTATGGTCTTTTTATCTCAGATCGGAATGTTAAAGATCCTGCGCATGCGCAACATACAGCGAATAGAATAAAATCTAAGACCTGACGCATGCGCTGTAACATAACTCCTTGAGCTAAAAAGTTTTTGCGTAGGCGCGGGGACGACATACCAAAAAAGTTAAAGACCTTGCGCATGCGCATACCCCTACAGCTTCTCGGACCGGAGATTAGAGTGTTCACACAGGCGCAGAGCCTTCATAGGAATAAAAGAAGTGACGGAACGATTGAAAAAACACACGAAGGTACTAGATTGGGCTACTGGTCTGTCAGACAAGAATGCTTGGCAGTGTTTGGCCATAGAATATTTAATGACCCTCCCCTAATGTTTAAAAGGGTGCAGTGGTAAAGCACTCTTGTTGATAGTAGCTCCATCCCCTGAAGAAGCCACATCCAGTGGTGAAACATGTTGGGGGAGCTCTTGTGCTAGTTTTTAGATTAGGAGTAGGTAGGACCAGTGGCGTAACTAGAGTGTTATGGGCCCCAGTGCAAACTTTGTATCGGGGCCCCCCTACCCCCCGATTTTTATAAAGAAGCGGCAGATTTTCTTACTAATGGCTTTCCCGTGTGGCTAGTCCGCTGCGTGAATGAGGGCCAAGCCCCATTCCGGACAGCAGAGACACGGAGCAGTAACACGATTGATAATGCTCCGTGCCTCTCTGTGACCTTTTTACTAAAAAATCACAGGGAGATAAAGTGGTCACCGTGATTTTGTAGCAAAACGATCATAGAGAGGCATGGAGCATTATCAATCATGTTACTGCTCGGTGTCTCTGCTGTCCGGAGCGGGGCTTGGCTCTCTTTCACACAGCAGATTAGCCACACGGGATCCGCTCGTGTGAAAGAGCCCAATGCATGGCTACACTCACCCAATCCTAATAAAATCTGGTCCTACCTCATCCAGGGTGTCGCTGGCGTCGGTGTGATGTCCGCTGGATCCAGAACAAGGTCCCTGTGGTGATAGAAAAAAAAAGAATAATCACATAAGGAAGGGATGGTGACTACCCCTGTGAAACTACCAGCTGGGGGCGCTCTGCTGGCCTGGTAGACTGAGCTATGCCAATGTATAGCAGGGTAATTTAGGACATTTCCCCTAAGTGCTACCACACAGTACTAATGTCCACATTGTGGCCCCTCACAGTAGTAATGCCCATCTTGTGGCCTTTCACAGTAATTAAGCCCACCTTGTGGTCCCTTCACAAAAGTTATGTCCTTCTTGTGGCCCCTCACAGCAGTTATGCCCACCTTTGTTCCTGTCACAGTAGTTATGCCCAGATATGTGCCCCTCACAGTAGTTATGCCAAATATGTGCCCCCTAACAGTAGTTATGCCAAATATATGCCCCCTCACGGTATTTATGCCAGATATGTGCCCCTCACAGTGGATATGCCCAGATATGTGCCCCTCACAGTGGATATGCCCAGATATGTGCCCGCTCACAGTGGTTATGCCCAGATATGTGCCCACTCACAGTAGTTATGCCCAGATATGTGCCCCTCACAGTGGATATGGCCAGATATGTTCCCCCTCACAGTAGTTATGCCAGACTATGTGCCCCTCACAGTAGTTATGACCAGATATGTGCCCCCTACAGTGGTTATGCCATATTATGTGCCCCTCACATTAAATATGCCCACATATGTGCCCCTCACAGTGGTTATGCCAGATTATGTGCCCCCCTCACAGTAGTTATGCCTTTATATGTGCCATCTCATAGTTATGCCTTTATATGTGCCCCCCTCACAGTAGTTATGCCAGATATGTGCCCCCCTACAGTGGTTATGCCAGATTATGTGCCCCTCACATTAGATATGCCCACATATGTGCCCCTCACAGTGGTTATGCCAGATTATGTGCCCCCCTCACAGTAGTTATGGCAGATTAGGTGCCCCCTCAGTAGAGATGCCCACTTTTGTGCCCCCTCACTCTAGTTGTGCCCATCAACCCCCCCCCTTCCCCTTTGCCCCCAGTCTGCAGTGTTAGGAAAATAAAAAAAAAACACATACTTACCCTCTTCCCTGATGTTGCGCTGCCACACTGACATCGCACTGCTGGCTGTACTAAAGGCAGTTTCCCGGGCCTTCAGAGCTCCTCCCACAGCCAGCAGCCCGATGTGCGGCCAGCAGAGGGAGCGCTAGAGCTCCTGCTTCACTGATGATCTGGAGACAGCCCGGCAGTGACAAGAACTGCCGGGCCGAGTGTATGTGAGTGAGTGCGCGCGTCCTCCCTCTTCCTCCCACCCCCTCTGCGCAAACCTCCCCCACCTTGCCTCATATTAAACATGTAATGGAGCGCCCTGACGGGGCCCGGCATTGTCACTGTACTTCATGCCGGGCCCCTTCACAGCGCTTCATTACATGTTAGTACAGCGGGCCCCCTCCCCCCGCCGGGCCCGGTCGCAGTCGCACTCCCTGCGACCGCGATCGTTACGCCCCTGGGTAGGACCAAGTGTTACAGCACGGAGTAACTGCAGACTCGATCGTGCTTGAACACCAGTGGCTGAGAATTGCACAAAAGGAAAATCACTGGACATTCCAGAGACTCAGGGTGAATGAATAAGTGCATTCCCAGCATTATGCTCACCTAGGCAAACAAAGTAAAACTATTGCTGACAAAAGGGAAAAGTGGGACAAACAGATGCTATGGGGTTGATTATATGGGTGAAGTAACCCCTATCCCAGCCACTAGTGCCCTACCACACCTAGAATTTTAAACTATTCTTTGTTCTCCCGTTATGTTATTTTTCTAATAAATAAAATGAAATAAATGTTAAGTTTTATATCGACCAGAAACGGGAGTTTACTAGTCTAGGCAACTAGGCTATTTGAATTAAATTATAATTTGAGTATCCCGGGTCTAAAGGGTCTTTGAAAATTCTGCCATACTGTATATGCCATATATCAGCTTCCACAAAATAGCGATAAAGGTTTTCCATATACCTGCGTCCACAAAATTACTGCTTTAGGGTGATATACCAGCTTCAACTAACAACTGATTGAGGCCTGCCATATATCAGCTTCCACAAAATAGTAATAGAGGTTTTCTATATACCTGTGTTCACAAAATTACTGCTTGAGAGTGATATACCAGCTTCAACTAACAACTGATTGAGGCCTTTCATATATCAGCTTCCACAAAATAGTGATATAGGTTTTCCATATACAGTACAGACCAAAAGTTTGGACACACCTTCTCATTCAAAGAGTTTTCTTTATTTTCATGACTATGAAAATTGTAGATTCACACTGAAGGCATCAAAACTATGAATTAACACATGTGGAATTATATACATAACAAACAAGTGTGAAACAACTGAAAATATGTCATATTCTAGGTTCTTCAAAGTAGCCACCTTTTGCTTTGATTACTGCTTTGCACACTCTTGGCATTCTCTTGATGAGCTTCAAGAGGTAGTCCCCTGAAATGGTTTTCACTTCACAGGTGTGCCCTGTCAGGTTTAATAAGTGGGATTTCTTGCCTTATAAATGGGGTTGGGACCATCAGTTGCGTTGAGGAGAAGTCAGGTGGATACACAGCTGATAGCCTACTGAATAGACTGTTAGAATTTGTATTATGGCAAGAAAAAAGCAGCTAAGTAAAGAAAAACGAGTGGCCATCATTACTTTAAGAAATGAAGGTCAGTCAGTCAGCCGAAAAATTGGGAAAACTTTGAAAGTAAGGGCTATTTGACCATGAAGGAAAGTGATGGGGTGCTGCGCCAGATAACCTGGCCTCCACAGTCACCGGACCTGAACCCAATCGAGATGGTTTGGGGTGAGCTGGACCGCAGAGTGAAGGCAAAAGGGCCAACAAGTGCTAAGCATCTCTGGGAACTCCTTCAAGACTGTTGCAAGACCATTTCAGGGGACTACCTCTTGAAGCTCATCAAGAGAATGCCAAGAGTGTGCAAAGCAGTAATCAAAGCAAAAGGTGGCTACTTTGAAGAACCTAGAATATGACATATTTTCAGTTGTTTCACACTTGTTTGTTATGTATATAATTCCACATGTGTTAATTCATAGTTTTGATGCCTTCATAGTCATGAAAATAAAGAAAACTCTTTGAATGAGAAGGTGTGTCCAAACCTTTGGTCTGTACTGTACATGCGTCCACAAAATACAGATTGCGGGTTTTGATATACCTGCTTCAACTAACAACTGATTGAGGTCTGCCATATATCAGCGTCCACAAAATAGTGATAGAGGTTTTCTATATACCTGCGTCCACAAAATTACTGCTTGAGGGTGATATACCAGCTTTAACTAGCAACTGATTGAGGCCTGCCATATATCAGCTTCCACAAATACTGCTCTTCTCTAGGGACTTTGGCACAGGGTAATTTTGAAAATGACAGGTAGAAGAAGAGGCAGGCCACTCTGCAGGGGTGGTAGGGATTGGGCAGGTGCACCAGGACGGAGCCTAAGTAGGAAGTTGGAAAAGGTGCATGCGATTATGTCAAAGGACGCACCAGACTTGGTTACGAGACTCACTCATCCTTCCGCTTCTGCACCCTCCTCATCCTCTGTATCTGCACCCCCCTCACTCTCTGCTGTGTGCACCCCCAAAGACACGACCACCACCCTAGCCCCTCTATTCGAGACAGAGGAATTATTTTCCCATCCATTCCCAGACCTTACCGATGCGCAGCCATTCTTGCATCGGATGAGGAAGAGGAGGTAGCAACGGCCGCCACCCAGCGGTATGACAACAGTACCCAGATTAGCCCAAGAAGGGTGGTCCCCGCTGTTGTTGCAAATCCTCGAGATCTCTAATGTCAGTGGTGGTGAAGGTGACGATGATGACGTGTCGATGGACGTCACGTGGGTGCCCACAAGAAAGGAAGAGGAGGGGAGTTCAGAGGGAGAGACGGAGCAGCAGATAGGGAGGAGAAAGAGGAGAAGCAGGCAGAACTCGCAGTGCACATGAGGCAAAAAGCAGACTGCAAATGTATCTGGAGCGAGCCATCCACCATGCACGGTCACATGTTGCACTCTCAGGACGCCGGCACATGGCTCCGCAGTGTGGGCTTTTTTGAATGCGTCAGCTGCTGACATTAGTGTTGCCATCTGCAGCCTGTGCTGTAAACGCATAAGTCGCGGTAAGCCCAACACTCACCTAGGGACGATCGCCTTAAGAAGACAACTGGCCTTCCATCACCGAGCCCAATGGGAGCAACGGCATCAGAACCTACGAAGCCACACTCCTGGCGCTCCATGACCTGCCTCTTCTCCTTCTCCTCTCTCCTCCCATTTGTCCTCCACTCCACCTTTCACCGTGCCATTGTCGCGTTCATCTGGCACAAGACAGGCTTCCGTGGCCCAAATGTTCAAGTGTAAAAAAATGTTGACGCCGGATAATCCTCTTGCCCAATGGCTGACCGCTGGCTTGTCGAAACTGCTAGCCTGCCAACTACTGCCATATAATTGGTGGACTCGATGGCCTTTAGAAAATTTGTGGCCATTGGCACACTTCAATGAAAGGTCCCCGGATGGAAATATTTCTCCTGGAAGGGCATCCCTGAACTATATGGCCACGTTCAGTAGCAAGTTAATTTATCTCTGGCACATAGTGTTGGTGCCAAGATACATCTGACCACAGACACGTGGTCTAGAAAACACGGGCAGGGAAGGTACATAACTTTTACTGCCCACTGGGTGAACCTTTTGACGGCCATCAAGCATGTAACACGTGGCACCTGTGTGGATTTGGTGTTACCGCCACGGATTGCATGCAGGCCGGCCTCCTATTCTCCTCCTCCTTTTTCACTTCTTTTCTGTTTTCGCAGATGAAGGATAGCTTCTTTCACCTGCATGGAGAGCTTGTTTGACCGCATGTTTACTTCTCAGCAAAATCTTCAAAATGCAAGCACCATACCTCAAATCAACTCCAGGCCTTTTATGTGCTTAATTGAGAATGAAATAATGAAGGAATTAACCACACCTGCCCATAAAACAGCCTTTGAGTCAATTGTCCAATTACTTTAGGTCCCTTTAAAAACCGTGTGCCAGATGTAAAGGAGCTGAAACTCCTAAACCCCTCATCCAATTTTAATGTGGATACCCTCAAATGAAAGTTAAAAGTCTGGAATTTATGTCCATGTCCAATTATATAACTATAACTTAACCCCTTAAGGATCTATGATGTACATGTACGTCATTTCTTTCCTAGACTTAAAGACCCGTGGCGTACATGTACTTCATGGTGATCAGGCAGGTGCAGGAGCTCAGGTGCAGGAGCGTGATCAGGCAGGTGCACCCACCCGATCAGTGGCAGGGGTCCGGCAGTCACTGATATCCAGACCCCTGATGCATGCGCCGGCATCACCGATGCTGGCGTATTAACCCTTCATTTGCCGCGGTTAGCGCTGAACGCAGCACGTGCGATGTCTGTCGGGGATAGGGAGCTGCCATCCGGTCCCCGTGCTGCTGTAACGGGGACCCGATGGCATTGAAGGCAGCGCGATGCCTTCCTTAGGCATTAGTGCTGCCTTCTGGTGGAGAGCCTGTGAGATCCAGACCCCTGGATCTCACTGTTAGGAAGCTGTATGAGTAATACACACTGTATTACACATACAGTCAATGCATTCCAATACAGAAGTATTAGGTATCGCCGCCTCCATATCGACCAGCTCTATAAACATATCACATGACCTAACCCCTCAGATGAACACCATGAAAATAAAAAATTCAACTGTGCTAAATAAACAATTTTTCTGTCACCTTACATCACTAAAAGTACAACACCAAGCGATCAAAAATTAAACTTAAGTAAATAAAAAAAAGTATACATATTAGGTATTGTGGCGTCCGTAAGAACCTTCTCTATAAAAATACCATATGACTTAATCCCTCAGATGAACACCGTAATTATTTTTTTCGAAAAACTGTGTAAAAAAGCAAATTTTTGTCACCTTACATCACAAAAAGTGTAATAGCAAGCTATCAAAAAGTTATATGCACCCCAAAATAGTGCCAATCAAACCATCATCTCATCCCACAAAAATGGTACCCTGCCTAAGATAATCGCCCAAAAATGAAAAAAAAAATGGCGAATATGGAGACACGAAAACATTATTTTTTTTTGTTTCAAAAATGATATTAATGTGTAAAACTTAAATAAATAAAAAAAGTATACATATTATTTATTGCCACGTCCGTAATGACCGGCTCTATAAAAATACCATGGCTCTCAGACTATGGAGACACTAAAACATAATTTTTTTTATTTAAAAATTGAAATCCATCTGTAAAACTTACATAAATAAAAAAAGTAGACATAAAAGGTATCGTCACATCCATAATAACCTGCTCTATAAAAATATCACATGACTAGAGTTGAGCGAACACCTGGATGTTCGGGTTCGAGAAGTTCGGCCGAACTTCCCGGAAATGTTCGGGTTCGGGATCCGAACCCGAACCGAACTTCGTCCGAACCCGAACCCCATTGAAGTCAATGGGGACCCGAACATTTGGGCACTAAAAAGGGTGTAAAACAGCCCAGGGAAGAGCTAGAGGGCTGCAAAAGGCAGCAACATGTAGGTAAATCCCCTGCAAACAAATGTGGATAGGGAAATTAATTTAAAAAAAAAAAAATATATTAAAATTACCCAATATCAATTGGACTGAGGTCCCATAGCAGAGAATCTGGCTTCACGTCAGCAGAGAATCAGTCTCTTCATGCCATAGCAAAGAATCTGGCTTCATGTCAGCACAGAATCAGTCTCTTCATGCCATAGCAGAGAATCTGGCTTCATGTCACCCACCACTGGAAGAGGCCACTGTCACATATTTAGGCCCCGGCACCCGTAACAGAGAATCTGGCCTTATGTCAGCGCAGAATCAGTCTTCATGTCATAGCAGAGAATCAGGCTTCACGTCACCCACCACTGGAACAGGCCACTGTCACATATTTAGGCCCTGGCACCCAGACAGAGGAGAGCGGTCCCGTAACAGAGAATCTGGCCTTATGTCAGCGCAGAATCTGTCTTCATGTCATAGCAGAGAATCAGGCTTCACGTCACCCACCACTGGAACAGGCCACTGTCACACATTTAGGCCCAGGCACCCAGGCAGAGGAGAGAGGTCCTGTAACAGAGAATCTGGCCTTATGTCAGCACAGAATCTGTCTTCATGTCATAGCAGAGAATCAGGCTTCACGTCACCCACCACTGGAACAGGCCACTGTCACACATTTAGGCCCAGGCACCCAGGCAGAGGAGAGAGGTCCCGTAACAGAGAATCTGGCCTTATGTCAGCGCAGAATCTGTCTTCATGGCATAGCAGAGAATCAGGCTTCACGTCACCCACCACTGGAACAGGCCACTGTCACACATTTAGGCCCAGGCAGAGGAGAGAGGTCCCGTAACAGAGAATCTGGCCTTATGTCAGCGCAGAATCTGTCTTCATGTCATAGCAGAGAATCAGGCTTCACGTCACCCACCACTGGAACAGGCCACTGTCACACATTTAGGCCCAGGCACCCAGGCAGAGGAGAGAGGTCCCGTAACAGAGAATCTGGCCTTATGTCAGCGCAGAATCTGTCGTCATGTCATAGCAGAGAATCAGGCTTCACGTCACCCACCACTGGAACAGGCCACTGTCACATATTTAGGCCCAGGCACCCAGGCAGAGGAGAGAGGTCCCGTAACAGAGAATCTGGCCTTATGTCAGCGCAGAATCTGTCTTCATGTCATAGCAGAGAATCAGGCTTCACGTCACCCACCACTGGAACAGGCCACTGTCACACATTTAGGCCCAGGCACCCAGGCAGAGGAGAGAGGTCCCGTAACAGAGAATATGGCCTTATGTCAGCGCAGAATCTGTCTTCATGTCATAGCAGAGAATCAGGCTTCACGTCACCCACCACTGGAACAGGCCACTGTCACACATTTAGGCCCAGGCAGAGGAGAGAGGTCCCGTAACAGAGAATCTGGCCTTATGTCAGCACAGAATCTGTCTTCATGTCATAGCAGAGAATCAGGCTTCACGTCACCCACCTCTGGAACAGGCCACTGTCACATATTTAGGCTCAGGCACCCAGGCAGAGGAGAGAGGTCCCGTAACAGAGAATCTGGCCTTATGTCAGCGCAGAATTTGTCTTCATGTCATAGCAGAGAATCAGGCTTCACGTCACCCACCACTGGAACAGGCCACTGTCACATATTTAGGCCCAGGCACCCAGGCAGAGGAGAGAGGTCCCGTAACAGAGAATCTGGCCTTATGTCAGCGCAGAATCTGTCTTCATGTCATAGCAGAGAATCAGGCTTCACGTCACCCACCACTGGAACAGGAATACTGTCATATATTTAGGCCCAGGCACCCAGGCAGAGGAGAGAGGTCCCGTAACAGAGAATCTGGCCTTATGTCAGCGCAGAATATGTCTTCATGTCATAGCAGAGAATCAGGCTTCACGTCACCCACCACTGGAACAGGCCACTGTCACATATTTAGGCCCAGGCACCCAGGCACCCAGGCAGAGGAGAGAGGTCCCGTAACAGAGAATCTGGCCTTATGTCAGCGCAGAATCTGTCTTCATGTCATAGCAGAGAATCAGGCTTCACGTCACCCACCACTAGAACAGGCCACTGTCACACATTTAGGCCCAGGCACCCAGGCAGAGGAGAGATGTCCCGTAACAGAGAATCTGGCCTTATGTTAGCGCAGAATCTGTCTTCATGTCATAGCAGAGAATCAGGCTTCACGTCACCCACCACTGGAACAGGCCACTGTCACATATTTAGGCCCAGGCACCCAGGCAGAGGAGAGAGGTCGCGTAACAGAGAATCTGGCTTCATGTCAGCACAGAATAAGTCTTCATGTCATAGCAGAGAATCAGGCTTCACGTCACCCACCACTGGAACAGGCCACTGTCACACATTTAGGCCCCGGCACCCAGACAGAGGAGAGGTTCATTCAACTTTGGGTTGCCCCGCAATATAATGGTAAAATGAAATTAAAAATAGGATTGAATGAGGAAGTGCCCTGGAGTACAATAATATATTGTTAAGGGGAGGTAGTTAATGTCTAATCTGCACAAGGGATGGACAGGTCCTGTGGGATCCATGCCTGGTTCATTTTTATGAACGTCAGCTTGTCCACATTGGCTGTAGACAGGCGGCTGCGTTTGTCTGTAATGACGCCCCCTGCCGTGCTGAATACACGTTCAGACAAAACGCTGGCCGCCAGGCAGGCCAGCACCTCCAAGGCATAAAAGGCTAGCTCTGGCCACGTGGACAATTTGGAGACCCAGAAGTTGAATGGGGCCGAACCATCAGTCAGTACGTGGAGGGGTGTGCACAGGTACTGTTCCACCATGTTAGTGAAATGTTGCCTCCTGCTAACACGTTCCGTATCAGGTGGTGGTGCAGTTAGTTGTGGCGTGGTGACAAAACTTTTCCACATCTCTGCCATGCTAACCCTGCCCTCAGAGGAGCTGGCCGTGACACAGCTGCGTTGGCGACCTCTTGCTCCTCCTCTGCCTTCGCCTTGGGCTTCCACTGGTTCCCCTGTGACATTTGGGAATGCTCTCAGTAGCGCGTCTACCAACGTGCGCTTGTACTCGCGCATCTTCCTATCACGCTCCAGTGTAGGAAGTAAGGTGGGCACATTGTCTTTGTACTGGGGATCCAGCAGGGTGGCAACCCAGTAGTCCGCACACGTTAAAATGTGGGCAACTCTGCTGTAGTTGCGCAGGCACTGCAGCATGTAGTCGCTCATGTGTGCCAGGCTGCCCAGAGGTAAGGACAAGCTGTCCTCTGTGGGAGGCGTATCGTCATCGTCCTGTGTTTCCCCCCAGCCACGCACCAGTGATGGGCCCGAGCTGCTTTGGGTGCCACCCCGCTGTGAACATGCTTCATCCTCGTCCTCCTCGTCCTCCAGTAGTGGGCCCTGTCTGGCCACATTTGTACCTGGCCTCTGGTGTTGCAAAAAACCTCCCTCTGAGTCACTTCGAAGAGACTGGCCTGAAAGTGCTAAAAATGACCCCTCTCTCCTCCTCTTCCTCCTGGGCCACCTCCTCTTCCATCATCGCCCTAAGTGTTTTCTCAAGGAGACATAGAAGTGGTATTGTAACGCTGATAACGGCGTCATCGCCACTGGCCATGTTGGTGGAGTACTCGAAACAACGCAACAGGGCACACAGGTCTCGCATGGAGGCCCAGTCATTGGTGGTGAATTGTGTCTGATCTGCAGTGCGACTGACCCGTGCGTGCTGCAGCTGAAACTCTACTATAGCCTGCTGCTGCTTGCACAGTCTGTCCAGCATATGCAAGGTCGAGTTCCACCTGGTGGGTACGTCGCATATGAGGCGGTGAGCGGGAAGGCCGAAGTTACGCTGTAGCGCAGACAGGCGAGCAGCGGCAGGGTGTGAACGCCGGAAGAGCGAACAGACGGCCCGCACTTTATGCAGCAGCTCTGACATGTCGGGGTAGTTGCGAATGAACTTCTGCACCACCAAATTCAGCACATGCGCCAGACAAGGGATGTGCGTCAAACCGGCTAGTCCCAGAGCTGCAACGAGATTTCGCCCATTATCGCACACCACCAGGCCGGGCTTGAGGCTCACCGGCACCAACCACTCATCGGTCTGTTGTTCTATACCCCGCCACAACTCCTGTGCGGTGTGGGGCCTGTCCCCCAAACATATGAGTTTCAGAATGGCCTGCTGACGTTTACCCCGGGCTGTGCTGAAGTTGGTGGTGAAGGTGTGTGGCTGACTGGATGAGCAGGTGGAAGAAGAGGAGGAGGAAGCTGAGTAGGAGGAGGAGGAGACAGGAGGCAAAGAATGTTGCCCTGCAATCCTTGGCGGCGGAAGGACGTGCGCCAAACGGCTCTCCGCCTGGGGCCCAGCCGCCACTACATTTACCCAGTGTGCAGTTAGGGAGATATAGCGTCCCTGGCCGTGCTTACTGGTCCACGTATCTGTGGTTAGGTGGACCTTGCCACAGATGGCGTTGCGCAGTGCACACTTGATTTTATCGGACACTTGTTTGTGCTGGGAAGGCACGGCTCTCTTGGAGAAGTAGTGGCGGCTGGGAACAACATACTGTGGGACAGCAAGTGACATGAGCTGTTTGAAGCTGTGTGTGTCCACCAGCCTAAATGACAGCATTTCATAGGCCAGTAGTTTAGAAATGCTGGCATTCAGGGCCAGGGATCGAGGGTGGCTAGGTGGGAATTTACGCTTTCTCTCAAATGTTTGTGAGATGGAGAGCTGAACGCTGCCGTGTGACATGGTTGAGATGCTTGGTGACGCAGGTGGTGGTGTTGGTGGTACATCCCATGTAGCAGAAGAGGTAGCAGGGGGAGCCTGAGTGACTTCCTTGTTTTTAAGGTGTTTACTCCAATGCAGTTCATGCTTTGCATGCAGGTGCCTGGTCATGCAGGTTGTGCTAAGGTTCAGAACGTTAATGCCCCGCTTCAGGCTCTGATGGCACAGCGTGCAAACCACTCGGGTCTTGTCGTCAGCACATTGTTTGAAGAAGTGCCATGCCAGGGAACTCCTTGAAGCTGCCTTTGGGGTGCTCGGTCCCAGATGGCGGCGGTCAGTAGCAGGCGGAGTCTCTTGGCGGCGGGTGTTCTGATTTTGCCCCCTGCTCCCTCTTTTGCTACGCTGTTGGCTCGGTCTCACCACTGCCTCTTCCTCAGAACTCTGAAAGTCAGTGGCACGACCTTCATTCCATGTGGGGTCTAGGACCTCATCGTCCCCTGCATCGTCTTCCACCCAGTCTTGATCCCTGACCTCCTGTTCAGTCTGCACACTGCAGAAAGACGCAGCAGTTGGCACCTGTGTTTCGTCATCATCAGAGACGTGCTGAGGTGGTATTCCCATGTCCTCATCATCAGGAAAAATAAGTGGTTGTGCGTTAGTGCATTCTATCTCTTCCACCCCTGGGGAAGGGCTAGGTGGATGCCCTTGGGAAACCCTGGCAGCAGAGTCTTCAAACAGCATAAGAGACTGCTGCATAAATTGAGGCTCAGACAGTTTCCCTGATATGCATGGGGGTGATGTGACAGACCGATGGGCTTGGTTTTCATGCGCCATCTGTGCGCTTTCTGCAGAAGACTGGGTGGGAGATAATGTGAACGTGCTGGATCCACTGTCGGCCACCCAATTGACTAATGCCTGTACCTGCTCAGGCCTTACCATCCTTAGAACGGCATTGGGCCCCACCAAATATCGCTGTAAATTCTGCTGGCTAGTGGGACCTGAGGTAGTTGGTTCACTAGGACGTGTGGCTGTGGCAGAACGGCCACGTCCTCTCCCAGCACCAGAGGGTCTACTAACACCACCACGACCATGTCCACGTCCGCGTCCGCATCCCTTATTAGATGTTTTCCTCATTGTTCCCGTTCACCACAATTTTGAGAATGGCAAATTTGGGAATGCTTTTTCAACCCAGAACGAAAAGTGTGCTTTTACGGTCACTACAAATAACTTGACCAGCTAAAACAGTGCAGATTTGGTTAAATAGAGATGTGAGACCTGTTTTTTTTTTGCGCTGTGTGACAGGTATAGGTTTAATCACAGAATCACACTTCTATCAGCACGCTAGCGTGTGTCTTAGGTTTTTCTGAATGACACTATTAATACCTTCAATGTAAGATTTTCTTTTTGGGATAGATTTCAAGTAGGCCTCAAATACCAGAAACTAGTTATTTTGAGAATGGCAAATTTGGGAATGCTTTTTCAACCCAGAACAAAAAGTCTGCTTTTACGGTCACTACAAATAACTTGACCAGCTAAAACAGTGCAGATTGGGTTGAATAGAGATGTGAGACCTGTTTTTTTTTGCGCTGTGTGACAGGTATAGGTTTAATCACAGAATCACACTTCTATCAGCACGCTAGCGTGTGTCTTAGGTTTTTCTGAATGACACTATCAATACCTTCAATGTAAGATTTTCTTTTTGGGATAGAGTTCAAGTAGGCCTCAAATACCAGAAACTAGTTATTTTGAGAATGGCAAATTTGGGAATGCTTTTTCAACCCAGAACAAAAAGTCTGCTTTTACGGTCACTACAAATAACTTGACCAGCTAAAACAGTGCAGATTTGGTTGAATAGAGATGTGAGACCTGTTTTTTTTTGCGCTGTGTGACAGGTATAGGTTTAATCACAGAATCACACTTCTATCAGCACGCTAGCGTGTGTCTTAGGTTTTTCTGAATGACACTACCAATACCTTCAATGTAAGATTTTCTTTTTGGGATAGATTTCAAGTAGGCCTCAAATACCAGAAACTAGTTATTTTGAGAATGGCAAATTTGGGAATTTTTTTTCAACCCAGAACAAAAAGTCTGCTTTTACGGTCACTACAAATAACTTGACCAGCTAAAACAGTGCAGATTTGGTTGAATAGAGATGTGAGACCTGTTTTTTTTTGCGCTGTGTGACAGGTATTGGTTTAATCACAGAATCACACTTCTATCAGCACGCTAGCGTGTGTCTTAGGTTTTTCTGAATGACACTATCAATACCTTCAATGTAAGATTTTCTTTTTGGGATAGATTTCAAGTAGGCCTCAAATACCAGAAACTAGTTATTTTGAGAATGGCAAATTTGGGAATGCTTTTTCAACCCAGAACAAAAAGTCTGCTTTTACGGTCACTACAAATAACTTGACCAGCTAAAACAGTGCAGATTTGGTTGAATAGAGATGTGAGACCTGTTTTTCTTTGCGCTGTGTGACAGGTATAGGTTTAATCACAGAATCACACTTCTATCAGCACGCTAGCGTGTGTCTTAGGTTTTTCTGAATGACACTATCAATACCTTCAATGTAAGATTTTCTTTTTGGGATAGATTTCAAGTAGGCCTCAAATACCAGAAACTAGTTATTTTGAGAATGGCAAATTTGGGAATGGTTTTTCAACCCAGAACAAAAAGTCTGCTTTTACGGTCACTACAAATAACTTGACCAGCTAAAACAGTGCAGATTTGGTTGAATAGAGATGTGAGACCTGTTTTTTTTTGCGCTGTGTGACAGGTATAGGTTTAATCACAGAATCACACTTCTATCAGCACGCTAGCGTGTGTCTTAGGTTTTTCTGAATGACACTATCAATACCTTCAATGTAAGATTTTCTTTTTGGGATAGATTTCAAGTAGGCCTCAAATACCAGAAACTAGTTATTTTAAGAATGGCAAATTTGGGAATGCTTTTTCAACCCAGAACAAAAAGTGTGCTTTTACGGTCACTACAAATAACTTGACCAGCTAAAACAGTGCAGATTTGGTTAAATAGAGATGTGAGACCTGTTTTTTTTTGCGCTGTGTGACAGGTATAGGTTTAATCACAGAATCACACTTCTATCAGCACGCTAGCGTGTGTCTTAGGTTTTTCTGAATGACACTATCAATACCTTCAATGTAAGATTTTCTTTTTGGGATAGATTTCAAGTAGGCCTCAAATACCAGAAACTAGTTATTTTGAGAATGGCAAATTTGGGAATGGTTTTTCAACCCAGAACAAAAAGTCTGCTTTTACGGTCACTACAAATAACTTGACCAGCTAAAACAGTGCAGATTTGGTTGAATAGAGATGTGAGACCTGTTTTTTTTTGCGCTGTGTGACAGGTATAGGTTTAATCACAGAATCACACTTCTATCAGCACGCTAGTGTGTGTCTTAGGTTTTTCTGAATGACACTATCAATACCTTCAATGTAAGATTTTCTTTTTTGGATAGATTTCAAGTAGGCCTCAAATACCAGAAACTAGTTATTTTGAGAATGGCAACTTTGGGAATGCTTTTTCAACCCAGAACAAAAAGTGTGCTTTTACGGTCACTACAAATAACTTGACCAGCTAAAACAGTGCAGATTTGGTTGAATAGAGATGTGAGACCTGTTTTTTTTTGCGCTGTGTGACAGGTATAGGTTTAATCACAGAATCACACTTCTATCAGCACGCTAGCGTGTGTCTTAGGTTTTTCTGAATGACACTATCAATACCTTCAATGTAAGATTTTCTTTTTGGGATAGAGTTCAAGTAGGCCTCAAATACCAGAAACTAGTTATTTTGAGAATGGCAAATTTGGGAATGCTTTTTCAACCCAGAACAAAAAGTCTGCTTTTACGGTCACTACAAATAACTTGACCAGCTAAAACAGTGCAGATTTGGTTGAATAGAGATGTGAGACCTGTTTTTTTTTGCGCTGTGTGACAGGTATAGGTTTAATCACAGAATCACACTTCTATCAGCACGCTAGCGTGTGTCTTAGGTTTTTCTGAATGACACTATCAATACCTTCAATGTAAGATTTTCTTTTTGGGATAGATTTCAAGTAGGCCTCAAATACCAGAAACTAGTTATTTTGAGAATGGCAAATTTGGGAATGCTTTTTCAACCCAGAACAAAAAGTCTGCTTTTACGGTCACTACAAATAACTTGACCAGCTAAAACAGTGCAGATTTGGTTGAATAGAGATGTGAGACCTGTTTTTTTTTTGCGCTGTGTGACAGGTATAGGTTTAATCACAGAATGACACTTTATCAGCACGCTAGCGTGTGTCTTAGGTTTTTCTGAATGACACTATCAATACCTTCAATGTAAGATTTTCTTTTTGGGATAGATTTCAAGTAGGCCTCAAATACCAGAAACTAGTTATTTTGAGAATGGCAAATTTGGGAATGCTTTTTCAACCCAGAAAAAAAAGTGTGCTTTTACGGTCAATACAAATAACTTGACCAGCTAAAACAGTACAGATTTGGTTGAATAGAAATGTCAGGTCTATTTTTTAGGCGCTGGGTGACAGGCTCAACTTGCCCCTGATGTAATATATGGCCAAAAAATAACCACACTGTTGATGGTTAAATGCACTTGGGTGACACAGGCTCAGCCTGCAGCTGATGTAGGATATAGCACAAAATAACCACACTATCGATGGTTAAATACACTTGGGTGACACAGGTTCAGCCTGCAGCTGATGTTGTATATGGCCAAAAAATAATCAGACTGTTGATGGTTAAATGCACTTGGGTGACACAGGCTCAGCCTGCAGCTGATGTAGTATATGGCCAAAAAATAACCAGACTGTTGATGGTTAAATGCACTTTGGTGACACAGGCTCAGCCTGCAGCTGATGTAGGATATAGCACAAAATAACCACACTATCGATGGTTAAATACACTTGGTGATAGCTCGTGCTGGCGCACCACAAGTCACAAAATGGCCGCCGATCACCCCAGAAAAAAAGTGATCTAAAAACGCTCTGGGCAGCCTCAAAAAAGTGAGCAAGTCAATAATAGCACTTCAATGATCCACAGCTGCAGATCGATCACAGAATGAAGTCTTTTGGAGGAGTTAATCTGCCTAATCTCGCCCTAACGTCGCAGCTGCAACCTCTCCCTATTCTGATCATAGCAGAGTGACGTGCGGCGCTACGTGACTCCAGCTTAAATAGAGGCCAAGAAAGCGCCGAACACCGAACCCGAACCCGGACTTTTACGAAAATGTATATACAGTTCGGGTTCGCTCATCCCTACACATGACCTATGTGAAAAAAGCCATTTTTTTGTCACCTTACATCACAAAAAGTGTAATAGCAAGTGATCAAAAAGTCATACGCAACCCAAAATAGTGCCAATCAAATCGTCATCTCAGCCTGCAAAAATGGTACCCTACCTAAGATAATTGCCCAAAAACTGAAAAAAACTATTGCTCTCACAATATGGAGACACTGAAACATGATTATTTTTTTTGTTTCAAAAATATTATTGTATAAAACTTAAATAAATAAATAAATTATATATATTAGGTATTGCCACGTGCGTAACGACCGGCTCTATAAAAATACCACATGACCTAACCCCTCAGATGAACACCGTCATTTAAAAAAAATAAAAACTGTGCAAAAAAAGCCATTTTTTGTCACCTTACATCACAAAAAGTGTAATAGCACGCGATCAAAAAGTCATACGCACCCCCAAAATAGTGCCAATCAAACCATCATCTTATCCCACAAAAATCATACCCTACCTAAGATCATCGCCCAAAAACTGAAAAAAAAACTATGGCTCTCAGAATATGGAGACACTAAAACATGATTTTTTTGTTTCAAAAATGAAATCATTGTGTAAAACTTACATGAATTAAAAAAGTAGACATATTAGGTATCACCGCATCTGCAATAACCTGCTCTATAAAAATATCACATGAGCTAACCCCCCAGGTGAATACCATAAAAAAATTAAAATGAAATGGTGTGAATAAAGCCATTTTTTGTCACCTTACATCACAAAAAGTGTAATGCAAGTGATCAAAAAGTCATACACACCCCAAAATAGTGCCAATCAAGCAGTCATCTCATTCCGCAAAATTCATACTTTACCTAAGATAATCACCCAAAAAATCATGTTTTAATGTCTCCATAGTTTGAGCCATAG
Organism: Bufo bufo; assembly: GCF_905171765.1. Lineage (NCBI taxonomy): Eukaryota > Metazoa > Chordata > Amphibia > Anura > Bufonidae > Bufo > Bufo bufo. Next base: position 235,454,776 of record NC_053393.1, read on the forward strand.
TTTTTTCTATGGAGAAATCACATAATTTTTTTTGTTTAAAAAAATTCAATCATTGTGCAAAACTTACATAAATAAAGAAAAGTAGACATATTATGTATCACCGCGTCTGTAACAACCTGCTCTATAAAATTATCACATAACCTAACCCCTCAGGGGAATACCGTAAAAAAAATATAAAAACTGTGTAAAAAAAGCAATTTTTTGTCACCTTACATCACAAAAAGTGTAATTGCAAGCGATCAAAAAGTCATATGCACCCTATAATAGTACCAATCAAACCATCATCTCATCCCGAAATAAATTAGCCCCTACACAAGACAGTCGCCCAAAAAATAAATAAAACTACGGCTTTCAGATTGTGGAGACACAAAAAAAAAAACTTTTTTTTTCAAAAATGCTTTGTTATGTAAAACTGAAACAAACAATCAAAAATATTTGGTATTGTCACATCCGTAACAACGCGCTCTATAAAAAATACCACATGATCTAATCTGTCAGATGAATGTTGTAAATAACAAAAAATAAAAAATGGTGCCAAAACAGCTATTTCTTGTTACCTTGCCTCACAAAAAGTGTAATACAGAGCAACCAAAAATCATATGCACCCTAAAATATTACCAAAAATACTGCCACCTTATCCAGCAGTTTCCAAAATGGGGTCACTTTTTTGGAGTTTCTTCTCTAGGTCAAATGGGACATGGTGTCAAAAAACCAGTCCAGCAAAATCTGCCTTCCAAAAACTGTATGGCGTTCCTTTACTTTATGCACAATGCCATGTGCCCATACAGCAGTTTACGACCACATATGGGGTGTTTCTGTAAACTTCAGAATCAGGGCCATAAATATTGAGTTTTGTTTGGCTGTTAACCCTTGCTTTATAACTGGAAAAAATTTATTAAAATGGTAAATCTGCCAAAAAAGTGAAATTCAGAAATTTCATCTTTATTTTCCATTAATTCTTGTGGAACACCTAAAACGTTAACAAGGTTTGTAAAATAAGTTTTGAATACTTTGAGGGGTGTATTTTCTAAAAAGGGGTCACTGTCTTGAAGTTTCTACTCTAGGGATGCATCAAGGGGGTCTTCAAATGTGACATGGCAGATTAAAATTATCCCAGTGAAATCTGCTTTCTAAAAACCATATGGCGTTCCTTTCCTTCTGCGCAATGCCGTGTGCCCATACAGCAGTTTACAACCACATATGGGGTGTTTCTGTAAACAACAGAATCAGGGCCATAAATATTGAGTTTTGTTTGGATGTTAACCCTTGCTTTGTAACTGGAAAAAATTTATTAAAATTGAAAATTTGCCACTCTTAGCCCGCCAGCTTTTACCATACAATCTGGTGGAGTCTTAGGCCTTCAAAAATTTGTAGCTATTGGGACACCGCAGTGGAAGGTACCCGGCCGAAATTTCTTTTCACAAAAGGCAATCCCCAACCTGTACTCTATTGTGGAAAAGGAAGTCAAGGCATGTCTGGCACAAAGTGTTGGGGCAAGGGTCCATCTGACCATCAGCGAAATTGCAGAAGGCCTCGATGGTAAGGTGTGTCTTTTTGCTGATGACACAAAAGATTTGTAACAGGGTTGATGTTCCTGGAGGGATACACCAAATGGAAAAGGACTTAGGAAAACTAGAGGAATGGTCAAAAATTTTATGTTGATAAGTGCAAGATAATGCACCTGGGACGTAAAAACCCAAGAGCAGAATATAAAATCAGTGATACAGTCCTAACCTCAGTATCTGAGGAAAGGGATTTAGGGGTCATTATTTCAGAAGACTTAAAGGTAGGCAGACAATGTCATAGAGCAGCAGGAAATGCTAGCAGAATGCTTGGGTGTATAGGGAGAGGAATTACCAGTAGAAAGAGGGAGGTGCTCATGCCGCTCTACAGAGCACTAGTGAGACCTCATTTGGAGTATTGTGCTCAGTACTGGAGACCATATCTCCATAAGGATATTGATACTTTGGAGAGAGTTCAGAGAAGAGCTACTAAACTGGTACATGGATTGCAGGATAAAACTTACCAGGAAAGATTAAAGGACCTTAACATGTATAGCTTGGAAGAAAGACGAGACAGAGGGGATATGATAGAAACTTTTAAATACATAAAGGGAATCAACAAGGTAAAAGAGGAGAGAATATTTAAAAGAAGAAAAACTGCTACAAGAGGACATAGTTTTAAATTAGAGGGGCAAAGGTTTAAAAGTAATATCAGGAAGTATTACTTTACTGAGAGAGTAGTGGATGCATGGAATAGCCTTCCTGCAGAAGTGGTAGCTGCAAATACAGTGGAGGAGTTTAAGCATGCATGGGATAGGCATAAGGCCATCCTTCATATAAGATAGGGCCAGGGGCTATCCATAGTATTTAGTATATTGGGCAGACTGGATGGGCCAAATGGTTCTTATCTGCCGACACATTCTATGTTTCTATGATACCTGGTCTGCAAAGCACGGTCAGGGCAGGTATATCACGTACACTGTGTATTGGGTAAACCTGCTGACGACTGCCAAGCATGGAATGCGTGGCTCTGCAGAGGAGTTGGTGACACCACCACGACCTTCAGGCAGGCCTGCTGCCACCTCCTCTACTCCTCCTACTCCATCCTCTTCACTAACCTACTCGGCTGAGTCCTCTTCTGCTGCTGCGTCTTGCTCCACATCAACTGCACCCCCCCAGCTCCCCAGGGGCTATTCCACATCCCGGATACGACAGTGTCACGCCATCTTGGGGTTGACTTGCCTGAAAGCAGAGAGTCACACCGGACCAGCACTCCTGTCCGCCCTGAACGCACAGGTGGATCAGTTGCTGACTCCGCACCAACTGGAGATCGGCAAAGTGGTGTGTGACAACGGAAGCAATTGGCGGCATTGAATTTGGGCAAGTTGACACATGTGCCGTGCATGGAACAGGTGTTGAATCTGATCGTACAACGCTTTGTGCATAAGCACCCAGGCTTACAGGACGTCCTCAAGCAGGCCAGGAAGGTGTGTGGCCATTTCAGGCGTTCCTACACGGCCATGGCGCACTTTTCAGATATTAAGCGGCTAAACAACATGCCAGTGAGGCGCTTGATTTGCGACAGCCCGACACGTTGGAATTCAACACTCCTAATGTTCGACCGCCTGCTCCAACAAGAAAAATCCGTCAACGAGTATTTGCATGACTGGGGTGCTAGGACAGCCTCTGCGGAGCTGGGTATTTTTTTGCCACGTTACTGAACGCTCATGCGCAATGCCTGTAGGCTCATGCCTCCTTTTGAGGAGGTGACAAACCTAGTCAGTCGCACCGAAGGCACCATCAGCGACATCATCCCATTTGTTTTCTTCCTGGAGCGTGCCGTGCGAAGAGTGCTGGATCAGGTCGTAGATGAGCGTGAAGAGGAAGAGTTGTAGTCACCATCACCACCAGAAACAGCCTTATCAGCATCGCTTGCTGGACCTGCGCCAACGCTGGAAGAGGAGTGTGAGGAAGAGGAGTCAGAGGAGGAATGTGGCTTTGAGGAGGAGGAGGAAGACCAACCACAGCAGGCATCCCAGGGTGCTCGTTGTCACCTATCTGGTACCCGTGGTGTTGTACGTGGCTGGGGAGAAGAACAGACTTTCAGTGAGATTAGTGAGGACGAGGAACGGGACATGAGTAGCTCGGCATCCAACCTTGTGCAAATGGGGTCTTTCATGCTGTCGTGCCTGTTGAGGGACCCTCGTATAAAAAGGCTGAAGGAGAACGACCTGTACTGGGTAGCCATGCTACTAGATCCCTGGTATAAGCAGAAAGTGCCTGAAATGTTACCGAATTACCGGAAGTCGGAAAGGATGCAGCAGTTCCAAAACAAGTTAAAAAATATGCTTTACCCAGCGTATAAGGGTGATGTCACAGCACAACGGGAATCTAACAGGGGAAGAGGTGAAAGTAATCCTCCTCCTACCACGACCACGCCGGCAAGGACAGGACGCTTTACAGACGTGTTGTTGAGGACATGCAGAGCTTTTTAAGTCCTACGCATCGCCACAGCCCTTCGGGGTCCACCCTCAGAGAAGGACTCGACCGACAGGTAGCAGACTACCTCGCCTTAACTGCAGATATCGACACTCTGAGGAGCGATGAACCCCTTGACTACTGGGTGTGCAGGCTTGACCTGTGGCCTGAGCTATCCCAATTTGCGATAGAACTTCTGGCCTGCCCCGCTTCAAGTGTCCTGTCAGAAAGGACCTTCAGTGCAGCAGGAGGTATTGTCACTGAGAAGAGAAGTCGCCTAGGTCAAAAAAGTCTAGATTACCTCACCTTTATTAAGATGAATGAGGCATGGATCACGAAGGGACTGACAGTGGGCGATACATTTGACTAATAAAGGCCTGATGAAATGAGCTGCCTTTGGCTAAAAATGGTCCACATGCTGCTGTATTTTATCTCTGCATGCCGTTGACTTGCGTGACTTCTCCGCCACCAACTAGGGTTCAAGCCGCGATGTTTTAGTGCACTGCAACAATACCTACTTTTTCAGGCATTTGTGCATGCCTAATTTTTCTGGCCTCTGGTGCTGCACTGTGGCTGCAAAAACAAAACAAAAAAAAAAGGCACATACATGTGTCAATTCCCCTTAGTGATCGTTACCTTGTTGTGGTAAAGGGGCTTGCGTATCACAATGAAGCGATCACCTCTATGAGTGTGTTGGCAATGGCAATGTTGGCACACCCCAGATAAGATAAGGTCGGTGCTTCATTGTGAACAGACCAAAAGCGATCGGCTGGATAATTTTGCATAGAAAAAACATTAATTTTCTTTGTGATCATCTAAGGTGATCATTAAAGCCTACTAGGCCAACAATGGGCCCACACTGCAGAATCATTGTTTTCTGGGTCACTTAACTGTCACTGAACTACCTCAGCACGACCATAGGCTTTGAAAAACCGCCGTCGCCTGCAATCTGCCAAACGTGCGCACGAGCACAGTCATCACTACACCAAGATTGACGCATAGAGGAATACAATTTATGTCATGAGTGTGTCAACTATTGACAACTCTTTGCGGTTGTCTAAACTCTATTCCATACACGTCCCCTGATAGGGGACGTAACAGGGAATAAACTGATAGGAATAGTACTACTTAACATACCACTCATATTGGCAGTGGCGTACCAAGGGGGGGGGGCAGGGGGGGCGGCCCGCCCCGGGTGCCACTCACAAGGGGGGTGCATGACGGAGTCACCCCTCCATCCACTTAGGGTTGCCACCCGTCCGGGATTGACCCGGACAGTCCGGGTTTGTAATCCTGTGCCCGGGTACAAGCCTTTCTTAGACCCGGGCACAGGATTATTCATTCAAACTGCAGTGTGGTCTGACCGAGACTCCGATCGCATATTTAAGCTGTCACTCCAGGTGATCAGCTGAGCGCAGCGCTCCCGAGCCTCCCCCAGTCCCCCGTAGCCCCTCCTCCCTCCTCCCTCCCCCAGTCCCCCCTCCCCCTCCTCCCTCCTCCAGTCTACACACTACAGTGATGCCAGGCAGCGCTGTGTTCACTCACTGTTTAGTCTGCTCCTCGCTCCTCCCCTGCCTGCCTCCTCTGCCTCCCAGTCCCTTCCTCCCTCTCTCTGATAAGGAAGTCAAGTCCACAGGAAGTGATGACATCAGAGAGAGAGGCAGAGGGCGCTCCGTGGGAGAAATCATTCTTCTTCTCCTCTCCAGTCCAGCTCCAGCAGCCTGAGCCTGCCCATGTAGTGCCCAGCCCAGTGCCCACTGTGCCCTGTGCAGCAGTTTTTTCAACCTGACCAAGACAGTCCTGACTCTGAGTCCTGACACCTGTCCTAGTCTGTCACTCACTTCTAAAAAGGTATAAATATAAAACATTTGAATTGTGTAATTGTATGTAACAGTGTGGGCTTCTGTCACCCCACTAAACTTATTTTTTTGGCTTCTTATAATCCCTATACTGCGATATATGAATACATAATGTTATTAGTCATTTTTGTTCAGTAGATAATGAATAAAACAGACTTTTATAATATGTAAATTACCTGTCTACCAGCAAGTAGGGCGGTTACTTGCTGGTAGCAGCCGCATTCTCCCATCATAATGACGCCCCCTCCGCATGCTGATTGACAGGGCCAGCGAACGCGATCGTCCTCTGGCTGGCCCTGTCTGCTATCAAGATCTCGCGCCTGCGCCGTAACGGTCTTCAGTCGGCGCAGGCGCACTGATAGGAGGACGCTCGCTCGGCCGCTTCTTCCTCAATACCTTCAAACAAAAGGTGTTTCAATGGGGGCTAAATATTCCCCAGCCCTTGCCAATTTAACCATGATTTATTGGGAGCTAAAATACATATATAATGTCAACAATCCCTTTGCCCACTGTCTGAACTGGTATGGCAGGTACATCGATGATCTGCTCATAATATGGAGTGGCGATGTACCTGCCATACACAAATTCATACAGTATATACAAAACAATACCTACAACCTCAAATTCACATACAATGAGGATTCTAGCATGGTGAACTTTTTGGATTTAAAACTTATGGGTATTCCCAATAAAGTCATTCAGACAGAAACGTACCGCAAAGAAATTGCGGGGAATACAATTCTAAGAGCTGACAGTCATCACTGCCACCATACCATCAAATCCATCCCAGTGGGAGAATTTATACGGGCCAGGAGAAATTGTAATACACTGGAGGCCTTTAGACGTGAATGCCATATAATATGGAGACGCCTCTTAGAAAGAAAATATCCAGAGTGGATGGTCTCAAGAGGATTACAAATAGCTAAAAATAAATGTAGGGAATCATTGCTCTTCAAAAATATAAACGAACATAATAAAATAACCAAAGGTAAAATTGATAAATGTAGAAAGGAAAGAATCCAAAAACAAGCAGTTCATACTGGAAGTACCAATAGCAATTATGCGGAATTAAAAAGTACAAAAGAGGAGTCAAAAGAAAAAAACATAAATGAAAATAAAATCATACAACCTACCCTAGTACTGACATATAGTCGGCAATACAATTTGATCCGCAATATTGTTAAAAAATACCTTCCAGTTCTACACGAGGACAATATACTCAATACGGTACTTAAAGAAGGTTGTAGGATGGTTTCCAAAAGACCACAAACAATAGGGAATTCCCTGTCCCCATCCATGTTTATACATGAATCTTGTCCACAAATAGACACATGGCTGAAATACAAGGGCTTTACACGCTGTGGCAGCCAACGCTGCCGAACCTGCAACTATGTACAAAATACAAAAACCTTCTCCAATGCAGATCAGACACAGACTTACAACATAAAGTCCTACATTAACTGCAACACGAAGGCAGTAGTTTATGTAATTCTCTGCGAATACTGCAATAAAATGTATATAGGATGTACCATAAGGAAATTTAAAAACCGTATTTTAGAACACCTCAACTATATAAATAATCCCTCCTATACCAATATATCAAACGCTGCCAGACACTTCATTGACAGACATAACCGTAGCCCAAAATACCTCAAAACATATGCCATAGAACATGTAAAAGTATCCATTAGAGGAGGAGACATAAAACATCAAGTCAATTTGAGAGAGGCCTATTGGATTTTTAAGTTGGAGACAAGATATTCAAAAGGCCTCAATTTAAGAAGGGAGATCATTCACTTTTATTGATTATTCGCGGCCGTGAATGTTTCAATGTATTCATGCTCCCTTTTGCTGTTTTTTCTTTTTACTGTTTGCACTCATATTGTGCATGAACCATGTCAAAGTACACAACTATGAATATGTTTCTCAATAATTTTTCTTCAAAGATAAATCGAGAAATAACGCACATATAATCTGAATGGATCCCTATTCAATGCAGTGATTTTCCTAGCAGAGTTTTCTTTTCTTCCTTTTCCTATATCTGTTTCTTTTCTCAGTGTTTTTTATTTTTTCTAAGCTATGAAATTTTAATATGCTGGAAGAGATATCTGTGCATACTGAAATAATTTTGGTTTTAATGAAATACTATGTAATTCTATGTATGTCAGATATTTGATTGGAATGATTTTGACGCTCCAGGTGGCAACTATTTGAAATAAGTGTTGTGCAAAGGGGAGTAACTATGACTGCCCCGTGCTATTCCCTCTCTCCACCCAGTGCATAGTCACAGGTGGGAGAAATTATAGCGTCTATCAAACACACTTGACTTCTTATTTAAACCTGAGAGCGCCAAGTGCACTCCACTTTTACGAATAAGACTTTTCGAAACGCGTCAAAAACAGCCTGTACCAAGAGAGATCTTGAGCCCTGTACTATCCGTGTGTAACTTGAATAAATGGAGAACTTGATACTTCGAAAAAAAGTGAGTGCTGGAGTCTAATTTTACTCATTTTCTATCTTCCTCAATGCGCCTGCGACGGGTGTAGATGTGACGTCATCGGTGTAGGCGCATTGAGGAAGGAGCGCCCGAGTGAGCGTCCTCCTCTCAGTGCGCCTGCGCCGACTGAAGACCGTTACGGCGCAGGCGCGAGATCTTGATAGCAGACAGGGCCAGCCAGAGGACGATCGCGTTCGCTGGCCCTGTCAATCAACATGCGGAGGGGGCGTCATTATGATGGGAGAATGCGGCTGCTACCAGCAAGTAACCGCCCTACTTGCTGGTAGACAGGTAATTTACATATTATAAAAGTCTGTTTTATTCATTATCTACTGAACCAAAATGACTAATAACATTATGTATTCATATATCGCAGTATAGGGATTATAAGAAGCCAAAAAAAAAAGTTTAGTGGGGTGTTTCTGAATCTGTCAATCATCAGAAAAAACTTTATGTTATGTAGCTGACTGACATTAGCGATGTGCTGATGTCAGCAGTACATAACTCCCTGCCTGCCGCTGCCGCCGTTCTCTTAAAATAAAGACTTATAATATGCTAATGAGCCTCTAGGTGCTATGAGGACGTTCCTGCAGCACCTAGAGGCTCCGTCTATTCACCCTTTGGCAGTGGCACGCCCATTGATTGACGTCCGAGTTCTCCTCTTCGTCCCGTAAATCCCGCGCCTGCGCCGAATACTAAAGGGACGGCGCAGGCGTGGGATCAGGGGCGTAACGATCGCGGTGCGACAGCGACCAGGGGTGGAGACGGGACATGGTTGGAGGCGGGACATGGGCGTGACTGGAGGCGGGGCCTGGAAGGGGGCCCTCCCTCCCTTCTGTTCGGGTTTGGCTTGAAGAAAAGGGGGGGGGGGTGCCAAACAAAGGGTTCGCCCCGGGTGCCAAATGCTCTAGGTATGCCCCTGCATATTGGGATTGCATAGTACATTGCATGGCGCACGTGCAGTGCCCCAAATTGGAAGTAAGAGGACCAACCAAGCATCTTTTTCCATCTCCCGGTTCCTAAAATCTATTCCATACACGTCCCCTGATAGGGGACGTAACAGGGATTAAACTGATAGGAATAGTACTGCTTAACATTAGAGATGTCGCGAACATAAAATTTTCCGTTCACGAACGGCGAACGCGAATTTCCGCAAATGTTCGCGAACGGGCGAACCGGGCGAACCGCCATAGACTTCAATAGGCAGGCAAATTTTAAAACCCACAGGGACTCTTTCTGGCCACAATAGTGATGGAAAAGTTGTTTCAATGGGACTAACACCTGGACTGTGGCATGCCGGAGGGGGATCCATGGCAAAACTCCCATGGAAAATTACATAGTTGACGCAGAGTCGGGTTTTAATCCATAAAGGCATAAATCACCTAACATTCCTAAATTGTTTGGAATAATCTGCTTTAAAACATCAGGTATGATGTTGTATCGATCAGGTAGTGTAAGGGTTACGCCTGCTTCACAGTGACAGACCAAACTCCCTGTTTAACGCACCGCAAACAACCGCAAACAGTCCATTTGCACAACCGCAAACTCCCCATTTGCACAAGGTTGGATACCAAGCTAGCCATGTCCCGTTCCTTGTCCTCACTGACGTCATTGAAGGTCTCTTCCTCCACCCAGCCACGTACAACACCAAGGGTCCCTGAAAGGTGACAACAAACCCCTGGGACGCCTGCTGTGGTTGGTCTTCCACCTCCTCAAAGCCACCTTCCTCCTCTGACTCCTCTTCTTCAGACTCCTCTCTCTGCATTGTCGCAGGTCCAGCAATCGACGACGACAAGGCTGCTTCTGGTGGTGATGGTGACCACAACTCTTCCTCTTCATGCTCATCTACGGCCTGATCCAGCACTCTTCGCAGGGCACGCTCCAGAAAAAACGCATATGGGATGAGGTTGATGATGTTGCCTTGGGTTTGACTGACCAGGTTTGTCACCTCCGCAAAAGGATGCATGAGCCTACAGCCATTGTGCATGAGCGTTCAGTAACGCGGCCAAAAAATACCCAGCTCCGCAGAGGCTGTCCACTTTTTTTTAATAAAAAAAAATCTGTTCTTAACAGTTTAATCTCTGTTTTGTCCCCTATCAGGGGCCGGTGTATGGAATAGATTTTAGGAACCGGGAGATGAAAAAAGATGCTTGGTCGGTCCTCTTACTTCCAATTTGGGGCACTGCGCGTACGCCTTGCAATGTACTGTGCCACCAGATATGAGTCGTGTGTTTAAGTAGTACTATTCCTATCAGTTTAATCCCTGTTACGTCCCCTATCAGGGGACGTGTATGGAATAGATTTTAGGAACCGGGAGATGGAAAAAGATGCTTGGTCAGTCCTCTTACTTCCAATTAGGGGCACTGCGCGTGCGCTGAATAATGTATTGTGCAATCCCAATATGAGTGGTGTGTTTAAGTAGTACTATTCCTATCAGTTTAATCCCTGTTACGTCCCCTATCAGGGGACGTGTATGGAATAGATTTTAGGAACCGGGAGATGGAAAAAGATGCTTGGTCGGTCCTCTTACTTCCAATTTGGGGCACTGCGCGTGCGCCGTGCAATGTACTGTGCCACCAGATATGAGTGGTGTGTTTAAGTAGTACTATTCCTATCAGTTTAATCCCTGTTACGTCCCCTATCAGGGGACGTGTATGGAATAGATTTTAGGAACCGGGAGATGGAAAAAGATGCTTGGTCGGTCCTCTTACTTCCAATTTGGGGCACTGCGCGTGCGCCGTGCTATGTACTGTGCCACCAGATATGAGTGGTGTGTTTAAGTAGTACTATTCCTATCAGTTTAATCCCTGTTACGTCCCCTATTAGGGGACGTGTATGGAATAGATTTTAGGAACCGGGAGATGGAAAAAGATGCTTGGTCAGTCCTCTTACTTCCAATTAGGGGCACTGCGCGTGCGCCGCGCAATGTACTGTGCCACCAGATATGAGTGGTGTGTTTAAGTAGTACTATTACTATCAGTTTAATCCCTGTTACGTCCCCTATCAGGGGACGTGTATGGAATAGATTTTAGGAATCGGGAGATGGAAAAAGATGCTTTGTCGGTCCTCTTATCTCCAATTTGGGGCACTGCAGGTGCGCCGTGCAATTTACTGTGCTACCATATATGAGTGGTATGTTAAGTAGTACTATTCCTATCAGTTTAATCCCTGTTACGTCCCCTATCAGGGGGCATGTATGGAATAGATTTTAGGAACCGGGAGATGGAAAAAGATGCTTGGTCGGTCCTCTTACTTCCAACTTGGGGCACTGCGCGTGCGCCGTGCAATTTACTGTGCTACCAGATATGAGTGGTATGTTAAGTAGTACTATTCCTATCAGTTTAATCCCTGTTACGTCCCCTATAAGGGGACGTGTATGGAATAGATTTTAGGAACCGGGAGATGGAAAAAGATGCTTGGTTGGTCCTCTTACTTCCAATTTGGGGCACTGCGCGTGCGCCGTGCAATTTACTGTGCTACCAGATATGAGTGGTATGTTAAGTAGTACTATTCCTATCAGTTTAATCCCTGTTATGTCCCCTATCAGGGGACGTGTATGGAATAGATTTTAGGAACCGGGAGATGGAAAAAGATGCTTGGTTGGTCCTCTTACTTCCATCTTGGGGCACTGCGCGTGCGCCGTGCAATTTACTGTGCTACCAGATATGAGTGGTATGTTAAGTAGTACTATTCCTATCAGTTTAATCCCTGTTACGTCCCCTATAAGGGGACGTGTATGGAATAGATTTTAGGAACCGGGAGATGGAAAAAGATGCTTGGTTGGTCCTCTTACTTCCAATTTGGGGCACTGCGCGTGCGCCGTGCAATTTACTGTGCTACCAGATATGAGTGGTATGTTAAGTAGTACTATTCCTATCAGTTTAATCCCTGTTATGTCCCCTATCAGGGGACGTGTATGGAATAGATTTTAGGAACCGGGAGATGGAAAAAGATGCTTGGTTGGTCCTCTTACTTCCAATTTGGGGCACTGCGTGTGCGCCATGCAATGTACTATGCAATCCCAATATGAGTGGTATGTTAAGTAGTACTATTCCTATCAGTTTAATCCCTGTTATGTCCCCTATCAGGGGACGTGTATGGAATAGAGTTTAGACAACCGCAAAGAGTTGTCAATAGTTGACACACTCATGACATAAATTTTATTCCTCTATGAGTCAATCTTGGTGTAGTGATGACTGTGCTCGTGCGCACGTTTGGGAGATTGTAGGCGATGGGTTTTTTTCAAAGTCTATGGTCATGCTGACTGAGGTAGTTAAGTGACCCAGAAAACAATGATTCTGCAGTATGGGCCCATTGTTGGCCTAGTAGGCTTTAATGATCACCTTAGATGATCACAAAGAAAATTAATGTTTTTTCTATGCAAAATTATCCAGCCGATCGCTTTTGGTCTGTTCACAATGAAGCAACGACCTTATCATCTGGGGTGTGCCAACATTGCCATTGCCAACATACTCATAGAGGTGGTCGCTTCATTGTGATACGCAAGCCCCTTCACCACAACAAGGTAACGATTGCGAAGGGGAATTGACACATGTATGTGACTTTTTTTTGGTTTTGTTTTTGCAGCCACAGTGCAGCACCAGAGGCCAGAAAAATTAGGCATGTACACATGCCTGAAAAATTTGGTAATGTTGCAGCCGCTGCTGTAGCAGCGGCCAGAAAAATTGATGTTTTCCAGGCAGAAAGAGCACTAAAACATTTTGGCTTGAACCCTAGTTGGTGGCAGATAAGTCACGCAAGTCATCCGGCATGCAGAGATAAAATACAGCAGCGTGTGGACCATTTTTAACCCAAGGCAGCTCATCTCATCACCAGGACTTTATTAGTCAAATGTATCGCCCACTGTCAGTCCCTTCGGGATCCATGCCTCATTCATCTTAATAAAGGTGAGGTAATCTAGACTTTTTTGACCTAGGCGACTTCTCTTCTCAGTGACAATACCTCCTGCTGCACTGAAGGTCCTTTCTGACAGGACACTTGAAGCGGGGCAGGCCAGAAGTTCTATTGCAAATTGGGATAGCTCAGGCCACAGGTCAAGCCTGCACACCCAGTAGTCAAGGGGTTCATCGCTCCTCAGAGTGTCGATATCTGCAGTTAAGGCGAGGTAGTCTGCTACCTGTCGGTCGAGTCGTTCTCTGAGGGTGGACCCCGAAGGGCTGTGGCGAGGCGTAGGACTTAAAAAGCTCCGCATGTCCTCGATCAACATCACGTCTGTAAAGCGTCCTGTATTTGCCGGCATGGTCGTGGTAGGAGGATTATTTTCACCTCTTCCCCTGTTAGATTCCCGTTGTGCTGTGACATCACCCATATATGCTGTGTAAAGCATATTTTTAAATTTATTTTGGAACTGCTGCATCCTTTCCGACTTGCGGTAATTCGGTAACATTTCATGCACTTTCTGCTTATACCGGGGGTCTAGTAGCGTGGCCACCCAGTACAGGTCGTTCACCTTCAGCATTTTTATATGAGGGTCCCTCAACAGGCACGACAGCATGAAAGACTCCATTTGCATAAGGTTGGATGCCGAGCTACTCATGTCCCGTTCCTCGTCCTCACTGATCTCACTGAAAGTCTGTTCTTCTCCCCAGCCACGTACAACACCACGGGTACCAGATAGGTGACAACGAGCACCCTGGGATGCCTGCTGTGGTTGGTCTTCCTCCTCCTCCTCAAAGCCACATTCCTCCTCTGACTCCTCTTCCTCCTCTTCCTCACACTCCTCTTCCAGCGTTGCCGCAGGTCCAGCAAGCGATGCTGATAAGGCTGTTTCTGGTGGTGATGGTGACCACAACTCTTCCTCTTCCTCTTCACGCTCATCTACGGCCTGATCCAGCACTCTTCGCAGGGCACGCTCCAGGAAGAAAACAAATGGGATGATGTTGCTGATGGTGCCTTCGGTGCGACTGACTAGGTTTGTCACCTCCTGAAAAGGAGGCATGAGCCTACAGGCATTGCGCATGAGCGTCCAGTAACGTTGCAAAACAATTCCCAGCTCCGCAGAGGCTGTCCTAGCACCCCGGTCATACAAATACTCGTTGACGGCTTTTTCTTGTTGGAGCAGGCGGTCAAACATTAGGAGTGTTGAATTCCGTGTCGGGCTGTCGCAAATCAAGCGCCTCACTGGCATGTTGTTTCGCCGCTGGATATCTGAAAAGTACGCCATGGCCGTGTAGGAACGCCTGAAATGGCCACACACCTTCCTGGCCTGCTTGAGGACTTCCTGTAAGCCTGCACAGCACATGTGTCAACTTGCCCAAATTCAATGCCGCCAACAAATTGCTTCCGTTGTCACACACCACTTTGCCGATCTCCAGTTGGTGCGGAGTCAGCCGCTGATCCACCTGTGCGTTCAGGGCGGACAGGAGTGCTGGTCCGGTGTGACTCTCTGCTTTCAGGCAAGTCAACCCCAAGACGGCGTGACACTGTTGTATCCAGGATGTGGAATAGCCCCTGAGGAGCTGGGGGGGTGCAGTTGATGTAGGGCAAGACGCAGCAGCAGAAGAGGACTCAGTCGAGGAGGTTATGGAAGAGGATGGAGTAGGAGGAGAAGAGGAGGTGGCAGCAGGCCTGCCTGCAAGTCGTGGCGGTGTCACCAGCTCCTCTGCAGAGCCACGCATTCCATGCTTGGCAGCCGTCAGCAGTTTTACCCAATGCGCAGTGTACGTGATATACCTGCCCTGACTGTGCTTTGCCTACCAGGTATCAGTGGTCAGATGGACCCTTGCCCCAACACTGTGTGCCAGACATGCCATGACTTCCTTTTCCACAATAGAGTACAGGTTGGGGATTGCCTTTTGTGAAAAAAAGATTCGGTCAGGTACCTTCCACTGCGGTGTCCCAATAGCTACAAATTTTTTGAAGTCCTAAGACTCCACCAGCTTGTATGGTAAAAGCTGGTGGGCTAAGAGTTCCGACAAGCCAGCTGTCAAACGCCAGGCAAGGGGGTGACTCTGTGACATTGGCTTCTTACGCTCAAACATTTCCTTGACAGACACCTGACTGTGGGCAGATGAGCAGGAACTGCTAAAGGTGAGAGGCGGAGTGGCGGGTGGTTGAGAGGGGGCAAGGAGGACAGCAGTGGTTGATGTGGCTGAAGATGCTGGACAAGGAGGAGGATGGTGGCTTTGAGTTTCTGTGCTGCTTGTACTCATCATGTGTTGATCCTATAGGCATTTGTGATGTGAGATCATGTGTAGGGATGAGCGAACTCGAACTGTATAGGGGTGTTCGTGACACGGACCCGAACCCGAACATTTTTTGTAAAAATCTGGGTTCGGTGTTTGGCGCTTTCTTGGCGCTTTTTGAAAGGCTGAAAAGCAGCCAATCAACAAGCGTCATACTACTTGCCCCAAGAGGACATCACAGCCATGCCTACTATTGGCATGGCTGTGATTGGCCAGTGCAGCATGTGACCCAATCTCTATTTAAGCTGGAGTCACGTAGCGCCGTACGTCACTCTGCTCTGATCAGTGTAGGGATAGGATGCAGCTGCTGCTATTAGGGCGAGATTAGGCAGTGATTTACTTACTGAAGTGATCGATGTACAGCTGTGTATCATACAACCTCTGCTATTCAATTGCTCACTGTTTTAAGGCTGCCCAGAGCGTTTTTCAGTCACTTTTTTCTGGGGTGATCGGCGGCCATTTTGTGTCTTGTGGTGCGCCAGCACAAGCTGTTACCAAGTCCATTTTTAACCATCAATAGTGTTTTTTTTTTTTTTTTTTGCTATATCCTACATCAGGGGCTTGGCTGTGCTTGCTATTTTATTGAGGGGTAAAATACAATTGCCAAAATAGCAGTACCCTAAATCTGGTGTTTCAGCTGTGGCTAGCCAATTGTAATACTGTCTGCTGTCTGCCAAAGCACAGTTTTTGTTCTGGGTTGAATACAATTCCCAACTTAGCAATTCCCTAAATAATTGTTTTCTGCTGTATCAGGCCAAGTTTAAATCTATCCATAAAAGGGTATATTACAGGGAGTGCAGAATTATTAGGCAAGTTGTATTTTTGAGGATTAATTTTATTATTGAACAACAACCATGTTCTCAATGAACCCAAAAAACTCATTAATATCAAAGCTGAATATTTTTGGAAGTAGTTTTTAGTTTGTTTTTAGTTTTAGCTATTTTAGGGGGATATCTGTGTGTGCAGGTGACTATTACTGTGCATAATTATTAGGCAACTTAACAAAAAACAAATATATACCCATTTCAATTATTTATTTTTACCAGTGAAACCAATATAACATCTCAACATTCACAAATATACATTTCTGACATTCAAAAACAAAACAAAAACAAATCAGTGACCAATATAGTCACCTTTCTTTGCAAGGACACTCAAAAGCCTGCCATCCATGGATTCTGTCAGTGTTTTGATCTGTTCACCATCAACATTGCGTGCAGCAGCAACCACAGCCTACCAGACACTGTTCAGAGAGGTGTACTGTTTTCCCTCCTTGTAAATCTCACATTTGATGATGGACCACAGGTTCTCAATGGGGTTCAGATCAGGTGAACAAGGAGGCCATGTCATTAGATTTTCTTCTTTTATACCCTTTCTTGCCAGCCACGCTGTGGAGTACTTGGACGCGTGTGATGGAGCATTGTCCTGCATGAAAATCATGTTTTTCTTGAAGGATGCAGACTTCTTCCTGTACCACTGCTTGAAGAAGGTGTCTTCCAGAAACTGGCAGTAGGACTGGGAGTTGAGCTTGACTCCATTCTCAACCCGAAAAGGCCCCACAAGCTCATCTTTGATGATACCAGCCCAAACCAGTACTCCACCTCCACCTTGCTGGCGTCTGAGTCGGACTGGAGCTCTCTGCCCTTTACCAATTCAGCCACGGGCCCATCTATCTGGCCCATCAAGACTCACTCTCATTTCATCAGTCCATAAAACCTTAGAAAAATCAGTCTTGAGATATTTCTTGGCCCAGTCTTGACGTTTCAGCTTGTGTGTCTTGTTCAGTGGTGGTCGTCTTTCAGCCTTTCTTACCTTGGCCATGTCTCTGAGTATTGCACACCTTGTGCTTTTGGGCACTCCAGTGATGTTGCAGCTCTGAAATATGGCCAAACTGGTGGCAAGTGGCATCTTGGCAGCTGCACGCTTGACTTTTCTCAGTTCATGGGCAGTTATTTTGCGCCTTGGTTTTTCCACACGCTTCTTGCGACCCTGTTGACTATTTTGAATGAAACGCTTGATTGTTCGATGATCACGCTTCAGAAGCTTTGCAATTTTAAGAGTGCTGCATCCCTCTGCAAGATATCTCACTATTTTTGACTTTTCTGAGCCTGTCAAGTCCTTCTTTTGACCCATTTTGCCAAAGGAAAGGAAGTTGCCTAATAATTATGCACACCTAATATAGGGTGTTGATGTCATTAGACCACACCCCTTCTCATTACAGAGATGCACATCACCTAATATGCTTAATTGGTAGTAGGCTTTCGAGCCTATACAGCTTGGAGTAAGACAACATGCATAAAGAGGATGATGTGGTCAAAATACTCATTTGCCTAATAATTCTGCACTCCCTGTAGATTGAAGGTGCGGATAGGGTCATTCTCAATAACTTCAAACGCTACCGTGCATCTCCAAGTCTAATTCTGTCCGCAAACGTATACCTGTCATCCACCGCCTAAATACTAGGCCTACAATTTATATTCAGCTAAATCTGTGGTTACTGCTGTGCCTGTCAAAGTTATTTAGTGTCTGCCAAAGCACAGTTTTTGTTCTGGGTTGAATACAATTCCCAACTTAGCAATTCCCTAAATAACTGTTTTCTGCTGTATCAGGCCAAGTTTAAATCTATCCATAAAAGGGTATATTAGATTGAAGGTGCAGATAGGGTCATTTTCAATAACTTTAAACGCTACCGTGCATCACCAAGTCTAATTCTGTCCTTAAACGTATACCTGTCATCCACCGCCTAAATACTAGGCCTACAATTTATATTCAGCTAAATCTGTGGTTACTGCTGTGCCTGGCAAAGTTATTTAGTGTCTGCCAAAGCACAGTTTTTGTTCTGGGTTGAATACAATTCCCAACTTACCAATTCCCTAAATCAGTGGTTTCTGCTGTATCAGGCCAAGTTTAAATCTATCCATAAAAGGGTATATTAGATTGAAGGTGCGGATAGGGTCATTCTCAATAACTTCAAATGCTACCGTGCATCACCAAGTCTAATTCTGTCTGTAAACGTATACCTGTCATCCACCGCCTAAATACTAGGCCTACAATTTATATTCAGCTAAATCTGTGGTTACTGCTGTGCCTGTATTAGTGTAATACGGTACCTAAGTAGATAGCTAGATAGTGTTAGGTGCCTGTAAAAAAAGGCCTGAATTTGAATTCAATACATTGGGCCAAATAATTTTTTTCTTATTGTGGTGAACGGTAACAATGAGGAAAACATCTAGTAAGGGACGCGGACATGGTCGTGGTGGTGTTAGTGGACCCTCTGGTGCTGGGAGAGGACGTGGAAGAGATAGAATGCACTGACGCACAACTACTTATGTTTCCTGATGATGAGGACATGGGAATACCACCTCAGCACGTCTCTGATGATGACGAAACACAGGTGCCAACTGCTGCGTCTTTCTGCAGTGTGCAGACTGAACAGGAGGTCAGGGAGGAAGACTGGGTTGAAGACGATGCAGGGGACGATGAGGTCCTAGACCCCACATGGAATGAAGGTCGTGCCACTGACTTTCAGAGTTCGGAGGAAGAGGCAGTGGTGAGACCGAGCCAACAGCGTAGCAAAAGAGGGAGCAGTGGGCAAAATCAGAACACCCGCCGCCAAGAGAGTCCGCCTGCTACTGGCCACCGCCATCTGGGACCGATCACCCCAAAGGCAGCTTCAAGGAGTTCCCTGGCGTGGCAGTTCTTCAAACAATGCTGACGACAAGACCCGAGTGGTTTGCACGCTGTGCCATCAGAGCCTGAACCGAGGCATTAACGTTCTGAACCTTAGCACAACCTGCATGACCAGGCACCTGCATGCAAAGCATGAACTGCAGTGGTGTAAACACCTTAAAAACAAGGAACTCACTCAGGCTGCTACCTTTTCTGCTGCTGCCTCTTCCTCTTCCTCCGCCTCTGGAGGAACGTTGGCACCTGCCGCCCAGCAAACAGAGGATGTAGCACCAACACCACCACCTCCGTCACCAAGCATCTCAACCATGTCACACGGCAGCGTTCAGCTCTCCATCTCACAAACATTTGAGAGAAAGCGTAAATTCCCACCTAGCCACCCTCGATCCCTGGCCCTGAATGCCAGCATTTCTAAACTACTGGCCTATGAAATGCTGTCATTCAGGCTGGTGGACACAGACAGCTTCAAACAGCTCATGTCGCTTGCTGTCCCACAGTATGTTGTTCCCAGCCGCCACTACTTCTCCAAGAGAGCCGTGCCTTCCCTGCACAACCAAATATCCGATAAAATCAAGTGTGCACTGCGGAACGCCATCTGTGGCAAGGTCCACCTAACCACAGATACGTGGACCAGTAAGCACGGCCAGGGACGCTATATCTCCCTAACTGCACACTGGGTAAATGTAGTGGCGGCTGGGCCCCAGGCGGAGAGCAGTTTGGCGCACATCCTTCCGCCGCCAAGGATCACAGGGCAACATTCTTTGCCTCCTGTAGCCTCCTCCTCCTACTCGGCTTTTTCCTCCTCTTCTTCCACCTGCTCATCCAGTCAGCCACACACCTTCACCACCAACTTCAGCACAGCCCGGGGTAAACGTCAGCAGGCCATTCTGAAACTCATATGCTTGGGGGACAAGCACCACACCGCGCAGGAGTTGTGGCGGGGTATTGAACAACAGACCGACGAGTGGTTGCTGCCGGTGAGCCTCAAGCCCAGCCTAGTGGTGTGCGATAATGGGCAAAATCTCGTCGCAGCTCTGGGACTAGCCGGTTTGACGCACATCCCTTGCCTGGCGCATGTGCTGAATTTGGTGGTGCAGAAGTTTATTCACAACTATCCCGACATGTCAGAGCTGCTGCATAAAGTGCGGGCCGTCTGTGCGCGCTTCCGGCGTTCACATCCTGCCGCTGCTCGCCTGTCTGCGCTACAGCGTAACTTCGGCCTTCCCGCTCACCGCCTCATATGCGACGTGCCCACCAGGTGGAACTCCACCTTGCACATGCTGGACAGACTGTGCAAGCAGCAGCAGGCCATAGTGGAGTTTCAGCTGCAGCACGCACGGGTCAGTCGCACTGCGGAACAGCACCACTTCACCACCAATGACTGGGCCTCCATGCGAGACCTGTGTGCCCTGTTGCGCTGTTTCGAGTACTCCACCAACATGGCCAGTGGCGATGACACCGTTATTAGCATTACAATACCACTTCTATGTCTCCTTGAGAAAACACTTAGGGCGATGATGGAAGAGGAGGTGGCCCAGGAGGAGGAGGAGGAAGAGGGGTCATTTTTAGCACTTTCAGGCCAGTCTCTTAGAAGTGACTCAGATGGAGGTTTTTTGCAACAGCAGAGACCAGGTACAAATGTGGCCAGACAGGGCCCACTACTGGAGGACGAGGAGGACGAGGATAAGGAGGATGTGGAGGAGGATGAGGATGAAGTATATTCACAGTGGGGTGGCACCCAAAGCAGCTCGGGCCCATCACTAATGCGTGGCTGGGGGGAAACGCAGGACGATGACGATATGCCTCCCACAGAGGACAGCTTGTCCTTACCTCTGGGCAGCCTGGCACACATGAGCGACTACATGCTGCAGTGCCTGCGCAACGACAGCAGAGTTGCCCACATTTTAACGTGTGCGGACTACTGGGTTGCCACCCTGCTGGATCCCCGGTACAAAGCCAATGTGCCCACCTTACTTCCTGCACTGGAGCGTGATAGGAAGATGCACGAGTACAAGCGCACATTGGTAGACGCGCTACTGAGAGCAATCCCAAATGTCACAGGGGAACAAGTGGAAGCCCAAGGCGAAGGCAGAGGAGGAGCAAGAGGTCGGCAACGCAGCTGTGTCACGGCCAGCTCCTCTGAGGGCAGGGTTAGCATGGCAGAGATGTGGAAAGTTTTGTCACCACGCCACAGCTAACTGCACCACCACCTGATACGGAACGTGTTATCAGGAGGCAACATTTCACTAACATGGTGGAACAATACGTGTGCACACCCCTCCACGTACTGACTGATGGTTCGGCCCCATTCAACTTCTGGGTCTCCAAATTGTCCACGTGGCCATTATATTGCGGGGCAACCCAAAGTTGAATGAACCTTTCCTCTGTCTGGGTGCCGGGGCATAAAAATATCTGACAGTGGCCTGTTCCAGTGTTGGGTGACATGAAGCCTGATTCTCTGCTATGACATGAAGCCTGAATCTCTGCTATGGGACCTCTCTCCTCTGTCTGGGTGCCGGGGCCTAACAATATCTGACAATGGCCTGTTCCAGTGGTGGGTCACATGAAGCCTGATTCTCTGCTATGACATGAAGCCTGATTCTCTGCTATGGGACCTCTTTCCTCTGTCTGGGTGCCGGGGCCCAAAAATATCTGACAGTGGCCTGTTCCAGTGTTGGGTGACATGAAGCCTGATTCTCTGCTATGACATGAAGCCTGAATCTCTGCTATGGGAACTCTCTGTTCTGTCTGGGTGCCGGGGCCTAAAAATATCTGACAATGGCCTGTTCCAGTGGTGGGTGACATGAAGCCTGATTCTCTGCTATGACATGAAGCCTGATTCTCTGCTATGAGACCTCTCTCCTCTGTCTGGGTGCCGGGGCCTAAAAAAATATCTGACAATGGCCTGTTCCAGTGGTGGGTGACATGAAGCCTGATTCTCTGCTATGACATGAAGCCTGAATCTCTGTTATGGGAACTCTCTCCTCTGTCTGGGTGACGGGGCCTAAAAATATCTGACAGTGGCCTGTTCCAGTGGTGGGTGACATGAAGCATGAGTCTCTGCTATGACATGAAGCCTGATTCTCTGCTATGGGACCTCTCTCCTCTGTCTGGGTGCCGGGGCCTAAAAATATCTGACAGTGGCCTGTTCCAGTGGTGGGTGACATGAAGCATGATTCTCTGCTATGACATGAAGCCTGATTCTCTGCTATGGGACCTCTCTCCTCTGTCTGGGTGCCGGGGCCTAAAAATATCTTACAATGGCCTGTTCCAGTGGTCGGTGACATAAGGCATGATTCTCTGCTATGACATGAAGCCTGATTCTCTGCTATGGGACCTCTCTCCAATTGATATTGGTTAATTTTTATTAGTTTTATTTTTATTTAAATTCATTTCCCTATTTACATTTGTTTGCAGGGGATTTACCTACATTTTGCTGCCTTTTGCAGGCCTCTAGCCCTTTCCCGGGCTGTTTTACAGCCTTTTTAGTGCCGAAAAGTTCGGGTCCCCATTGACTTCAATGGGGTTCGGGTTCGGGACGAAGTTCGGGCATCGCTGTTATCAGAGGCAGACAGACAAAAAAAATGCCACACTGCTGAGCTTTGCAATGACGGCATTCTGGTGGTGGCAACAGCATGCATTGATTGGCGTGCTGTCTGGCTGACCCCGGGTGCCCATACATGCTGTCTGACTGTGCCACTAGCTCCTTGCGACGACCTCCCCCTGCTTCCAACTCGTCTCCTCCTCCTCTCTGTCTCCCCATCTGAACTTTCCCCCTGTTCTTCTTCTCTTCGAGCGGGCACCCACGTGACATCCACGGACACATCGTCATCATCAACCCCTTCACTTGTATCTGACAACTCAGCAAAGGTAGCAGCAGCGGGTACAACATCATCATTATCACACCGTATGTCCATGTGTGTAATGCTGCCTGACTGAGACATATCCCTGTTATCTACATCCTCTGGCAATAATGGTTGCGCATCACTCATTTATTCCAACTGATGTGTAAATTACTCCTCTGACAGATCAAGTCAAGCGGCTGTGGTGCTAGTGTTGGTGGTGGCGGCGGGCGGGCGAGTGGTAACTTGAGAGGTGCCCGAAGCTGAGCTGGAGGAGGATGGTGCGTCAAGGTTCCGAGCGGAAGCAGTAGAAGATTGGGTGTCCTGTGTAAGCCAGTCAACTATGTTCTCAGAATTTTTCGAGTTCAGGGTACATGGCCTCTGAACACTGGGCATTATTCTAGGGCCAAAGGAAGTCACAGCACCACGACCACGACGGCCCCTGCGGGGTGGCCTGCCTCTGCCTGTCATTTTTATCTAGATTAGTGGTACTATGCGTGCAAGGTACTGTGCCACCCGATATGAGTGGTGGGCAGTGGGCACAGTACAGTCTGTGGGCCTGACACTCACTGGCAGGCAACTGCAATTATATAACAGAGAAAAAATTAAATGACTTTTTTATCTGCAAGGTACTGTGCCACCCGATATGAGTTGTGGGCACTGGCAGTGGGCACAGAACAGTCAGTGGGCCTGACACACACTGGCAGGCAACTGCAATTATATTACAGAGAAAAAATAAAATTACTTTTTTATCTGCAAGGTACTGTGCCACCCGATATGAGTGGTGGGCACTGGCAGTGGGCACAGTACAGTCAGTGGGCCTGACACACACTGGCAGGCAACTGCAATTATATTAAAGGGCAAAAATGAAATTACTTTTTTATCTGCAAGGTACTGTGCCACCCGATATGAGTGGTGGGCAGTGGGCACAGTACAGTCTGTGGGCCTGACACTCACTGGCAGGCAACTGCAATTATATTACAGAGAAAAAATCAAATGACTTTTTTTTATCTGCAAGGTACTGTGCCTCCCAATATGAGTGGTGGGCACTGGCAGTGGGCACAGTACAGTCAGTGGGCCTGACACACACTGGCAGGCAACTGCAATTATATTAAAGAGAAAAAATGAAATGACTTTTTTATCTGCAAGGTACTATGCCACCCGATATGAGTGGTGGGCAGTGGGCACAGTACAGTCTGTGGGCCTGACACTCACTGGCAGGCAACTGCAATTATATTAAAGGGTAAAAATTAAACGAAGGCGAGCAGCATGAGGTAGGACGTGCTGCGGGCCTCCGCCCCTCCGAGGCTCTGAGCCGCCCGCCTCCTCCCTCCCCGCGTTCACAGCTGTCTGGCCACTTGGTGGTGATTCAGAGGCCTGCGAAATGAAGTGAGCCCTGTATCGGCCGTGCTTTACATCCGCCTGACGTCCGGAGCGGGACTGGTTGCTGGGAGCTCTGCGGCACTGAATGAAGTGAGCCCTGTACCGGCCGGTGCCTTACATCCATCTGACGTCCGGAGCGGGACTGGTTGCTAGGAGCTCTGCGGCATTGAATCGGGAATGTAGTGTGAATTGCTATTGAACCCCAGGCTGGGGTGCAGCGTGGACCAGGCGCACTGCGGGCAGTGAGAGGGCTCCGCAGGCGGCCGGTGCGGCGCATGACTCCCTAAGGGAGTTTTTTACTTGCCTTGCAGGAGATGCGCTGAGGAGCCGTTGCTTCAGCCATACGAGGCTTGGGTCTGACTACAGAAGCTGTGGAGCCGCGCTGCTGTGAAGCTCCGTCCTTGGTCCTACATCGTAACCTCAAGCCATTACGTGGACCACTTGCTGCCTCTGCAGGAAGCAGCCCATGGAGACGTCGCCCTGGACCCATCAATCGCTTGAATTAAGGACGGGCAAGTTTGGTGAAAAATCACCTGTTTAAATCTCTAACTGTTATTATAACATCTAAATAACTGATCGTTTGGCCAAAAGCGGGGGTATAGTGGCTTGTTTACTAATAACACTAACAAACAGCACAAGTTTAACTTTCTGAAGGTCTTACGTGTCTTTTTGGGCCCCGGCAGAAGGCTTTATTAACTTATATCTGAAGGGCCAACCTGAAGGTCTATTGAAGCTGGGGGGGGGGACTTTCTCATTTGGGCAGAATTCTAAGATTCCGGGACTTAACTCAAAGTGATAGCCCAAAGAGGGTCAGGGGAAAAAGGGGGCCCCCGCCTGAATAGTGACCTCACAATACCACGCTGCCTTGATAGTGACCTAGCAGTACCTCGCTGCCGCAACAGTGATCTCACAGTGCCTTACTGCCTCAGCAGTGACCTCACAGTATCTTGCTGCTTTGGTAGTGACCTCACAGTGCCCTGCTGCCTTAGCAGTGATTACGTAGTGCCTTGCCGCCTTAGCAGTGACCTCACGGTACCCTGCTACCCTGACAGTAACCTCCACAGTGCCGCACTGCCTTAGCAGTGATCTCATAGTACCCTGCTGCCTTGACGGTGACCTCACGGTATCCTGCTGCCTTACAGTGCCCCGCTGCTTTGGCAGTGATCTGATAGTATTCTGCTGCTTTGGCGGTGACTTTACAGTGCCTCGCTGCCGTAACAGTGACCTCACAGTACCCTGCTGCCTCGACAGTGACCTTACAGTACCCCGTTGCCTTAACAGTGACCTCACAGCATCCTGCTGCCTTAACAGTGACTTCATAGTAGCCTGCTGCCTTAACAGTGACCTCACAGTACCCCGCTGCCTTAACAGTGACCTCACAGTACCCTGCTGCCTTAACAGTGACCTCATAGTACCCTGCTGCCTTAACAGCGACTTCACAGTATCCCGTTGCCTTAACAGTGACCTCACAGCATCCTGCTGCCTTAACAGTGACTTCATAGTAGCCTGCTGCCTTAACAGTGACCTCACAGTACCCCGCTGCCTTAACAGTGACCTCACAGTACCCTGCTGCCTTAACAGTGATCTCACAGTACTCTTGCTTTTTGAACATGGCCCCTAAAGCACAAAACAGGAAATCTTTGGGTACCTCGGCCCCTGAAGGCGCAGAAGGTAAAAGTCCTAAAACCAACATTGAGAGGTACTTAAGATCCTCCCCCACCAAAACAAGAGGTACAATGAAACCTCTTGCCCGCCCAGAGGAGAGAGAAGAGGCTAGAAATGCCGTAACGCTTTCCGAAAATAGTGAAAAAGAGACTATGGAAAACCAGACATATAAGCGTATGGAAACAATTGAGCAAAAATTGGGGGACATTCTGGAGGCCTTAAAAATAACCAACCAAACCTTAGGCACATTGACAACCACTGTGTCCTCAATGCAATCTGATATCTCTCTCATTAGGGATGATATGGATAAAATACGCTCCAGAGTTAAAGAAACAGAACTATCCCTAATCACCACTAAAAATGAAGTTTCCTTAATGGGGAAAAAAAGTAAAATGATTGATTCAGAACACAATGCCCTTAAGGAGAAACTAACAGATTTGGAGGATAGGGCACGCAGAGGAAATATCCGACTGATAGGTTTCCCTGAAGGATCGGAAGGGGACGATCCAGGGGGGTTCATCCAGAAATGACTGATGGACTCTCTGGGCCGAGAATCTTTTTCATCATTATTCATGGTCGAACGGGCACACAGGGTTCCTAACAAAAAATCGCCTGTCGGAAGCCCCCCACGTAGCCTTCTGGCCAAAATTCTCTGTACCAGTGATTGCGACAAAATACTGAAGCCAAAGAGAGAACTTGGCGACCTGACTTATAACGGGAACAAAATCTCGATCTACCCAGATTATTCTTTCTCTACTCAATTTAGGAGGAAGCAATTTGGGGAGATTAAGAAACGTCTTATTAACGCCAATATTAAATATTCGATGCTGTTCCCGGCCAAATTGAGACTAGTATATAAGGAATCTGTTATCTTTTTCCCTAGTACTGAAGAAGCCTCCGCCTGTCTGGATGCCAAGGGGCTATGAGAATCCTAACAGGAGGGTTTCTCTATTTTTTTTTGTTTCTTGGTCTCCTTTTTTTTCTTCCATGTTCAATCAAAAGCTATCTGGTTCAGTGCATTTTTTGTTATTTAGGTATTGGTGATTTTCTGTACTGTATATATAACATGAAAGAAATTGTTTAGAGCGCAGGGGGGATGGAGGGGGCGGCTGGGGGGGGTTGTGGGGGGGAAGAGACCTAGGCGATGTGTAAGAGGAGCACGGGATTTTATTGTCTTGTGCACCATGGGGTGGGGGGGGGGGTGGTTTCTGTTCACTGCTGCGGGACCCGATGCAGAATTTGGGAAGGGAGCGGAAAAGCCTGACCATTCGTTGTTACTTTGTAAACGTCACGTATACTAACATGGAATGTCCGCGGATTGGCGGACAAACTTAAACGGAGGGTGGTATATGATACCATCTCCAGACATTTACCTGCTATCGTGGGGCTGATTGAGACACATTTCACCGTTGAAAAATTGAAGTATATGCGAAAATTTTGGACACAGTATGAGTACCACTCCCACTACTCGGCCTATTCGCGAGGAGTTAGTGTCTACATACATAGGAATGTGGATTATGAGCCATTTAATCAGTGGATTGATAAGGAGGGAAGATTTGTATTCCTATATGGCCAGTGGATGGGACTGATATGCGTACTTGCGTTTGTATATATTCCTCCCCCCTTTTCCTCGGAAGTGTTGAGGAAACTTGCAGAGTATGTGTGTAAGTGGGATCCGTGCCCTATATTAGTGTCGGGAGATTTTAACTCCGTCATGGATAATAAGGATAGGGTATCCGAGCATAGCGGAAGGGGGAGTATCAACGAGCAGCCCACGACTCTTAGCAGGATCTGCCAGGAGATGGGCCTTATAGATGTATGGCAGTTTCTGTACGGGAAAAAAATGGCCTTCTCTTGTTTTAGTAGATATTGCAAAGCCATGTCTAGGATAGATTTATTTCTAGCAAGTTCAGAATTCCTGGAACTGACTCAAAAAATGAAGTACGAACCACATGGTATATCCGATCACACTCCAATGTTATTTTCGAGGGCTGACTCTCTATCTTCAGTAGGGAGAAAATCTTTTAGCTTAAACCCACATTGGATACAGGTGGTTGGTGACCAAGAAAGGATTGGGAAAGATATCTTAGAATTCTGGGCACTAAATTATGGATCCACACACATACACTACGTGTGGGACTCCCTGAAGACCATGATAAGAGTGGTATATAGTATGAGGATTAGGCAGAAAAGGGCAGAGTATGCTAACACTGAAAAGGAATTGGTAGAGAGGGTTGGGGCTCTTGAGGCGGATCTGGCCAAACAAAATGAGAATAACACTTGATCATTACTAATGGAAGCAAAGAGGAAATACCAGACTTTTCTTTCTGAAAAGGCGCAGCACAGACGCTTTTTTCCTGGACAACAAGAATTTTTGGAGAAAGGCAAAACAGGTAGAATGCTGGCATCCGTAATCGCTAATCAAAATATCCAAATCCCAATAAAGCAAATAAAACTGCCAACTGGTGTATTAACCAACGACTGTTTTAAAATTAAAACTGCCTTTGTAGAACATTTTACTAAAGTGTATCGGTCGGATCTTGGGGTGGATGATGGAGCCCAGGCCCTTTTTTTGAAAGTGTGGTACTTTCTCGCCTTTCTGATCAAGATAGCGCCAAACTAAATTTTCCATTTACTCTTGATGAGGTGGAGAAAGCCGTTGACAGTATAAAAAGCAATATGGCTCCCGGCAGGGATGGTATACCCTATTAATTTTATAGAGCATATCGCAAAACGGTACTGCCCCTTCTTCTTCAGATGTTTAATGAATCTTGGAGGAGTGATTTACTCTCCCCCTCCTTGAGGGAGGCTTCCATTTCCTTAATTTCGAAGAAAGATAAAGATAAGACAGAGGTTGGGTCGTATCGCCCAATTTCATTACTGAACACCGACTACAAGATACTAGCGAAAGTGCTTGCAAACAGGTTGAGGGGGGTCGCTCACCGCCTGATCCACTCGGATCAGACGGGCTTTATCCCAAAACGAGATATACAATCTAATATCCGTAGGGCCTTTCTTAATGTGTATGT
Organism: Bufo bufo; assembly: GCF_905171765.1. Lineage (NCBI taxonomy): Eukaryota > Metazoa > Chordata > Amphibia > Anura > Bufonidae > Bufo > Bufo bufo. Next base: position 235,483,923 of record NC_053393.1, read on the forward strand.
TGGGGAGTGGGAGGACCGCTCCATCCTGTTTCTGGATGCCGAGAAGGCCTTTGACAGGGTGGAGTGGCCCTTTCTGTGGGGAACTTTGGATGGAATGAATCTGGGAGGACATTTTATCAAATGGATACAATTGCTTTATTCTGACTCCACGGCCAGGGTTAAGAGAAATGGGATTGACTCGGAACAGTTCCCCCTACAGCTAGGTACACGGCAGGGTTGTCCCCTCTCACCTTTGATATTTGCCCTGGCTTTGGAACCTCTCGCTTGTAAAATCCGTCAATCTAATCAGATCGTAGGATTTGGATGGAGAGGAGAGGAAGACAAGATCAGTTTATACGCGGACGACATCCTTGTATTTCTGAGGCAGGGATGGAAAGCTGTTACACCTGTTATGAATATCTTGAAAGAATATGGGGAGTTATCAGGGTATAAAGTAAACTGGGATAAATCTGAACTTCTCCCCCTTGTCCGAGCACCCCCTGATAGCCCCTTAGGTATTAAGTTACTTGGACCAACTGACTCCATTCGATATCTGGGTATTAGCATAAGCGCGGATCTGTCCCGATATAATTCCTTAAACATAATTCCTATGATTAATAAGATCAGGGAGAAGATCCGGACTTGGCAGAAGTTGCCCCTGTCACAGGAGGAAAGGATTGCACTGGTCAGGATGGTGGTCCTCCCCATTGCACTATATCCTCTGACAGCATGCCTGATATGGATTGATGATTCCTTTTTTGGGTTATTGGATAAACTGTTGAATGAGTTAATCTGGGGAGGGGAAGGGTTAGGATTAAGTTAAAATATCTCTGTCTTTCGGAGAGAAGGGGTGGCCTTTCCCTTCCATTCCTCCAGGGATACTATATCGCAGCACAGATAAAGTGGTGTTTGGGGGGAGGGGGGACGGATCGCCAGGCTGCTTTGCTATTAAGTATTCTCTCAAGGGACTTTCAGGGGCCATATGGGGATATTTTTTCTATTTTGGAGACTGGCCACCCGGGCACGAGGAAAAAACACTGTTTGATTAGTGATACATTAAATAGGGTTTGGAACAAGATAAAAAAAATATTGGGTGTAACAAGCCCTACTCACTTTACCCCACTTTGGCACAATCATAATTTAAAGGAATTTAAGTCAATTGTAGATTATAAATACTGGAATTCACGCGGAATTAACCGCTCATATAATATCACACGGTAATATTATTTCCTTAGATGAATTAATAAAAGGTACACTGACTCTCTTAGATAGATATAGGTACGGACAAATTAGTCACGCATATACGAGCACTCAGGATAAAAGTCTATTGGCCATTAGGACTAGTTATTTTTTGGATTACTGTTTCAGATTTAAGGACACCCAACTCACACTCTCTCAAATATATCATAGATTTCGGGACTGTCTGGGGAAAATAACCATATTTAAAAGTGAGGGAGGCTGGGAAGCTGAACTGGGCGATGGGGGCATCTTGGAATGGGATACAGTATATCAAAATATAAAAAAAGTATCGATCTCTCAGAAATATAGATTGATTCAGTTCAAGATTGTACATCGCCTATACTACTCCCCCGCCTTCCTCACCAAAATATATAAGGAAAGGAGGGACTTGTGTTGAAAATGTTCATCAGAAAATGCGGATTTGGGTCACTTACTATGGAACTGTCCAGAAGTGAGTGGGTTCTGGACTAGTATTTATGAGGAATTATACAAAAGATACAAGATCAAACTGAACCGAAGCTTTACGCAGGCAATACTGGGTCTTTTTCCCCGTTCTGAGTTGACCCCCCACCAACTCCGAGTCAGTATGGAAGGCTTCATGGTCGCAAAGGCCTTGATAGTCCAATATTGGGGTACAAAGAATAGCCCTAGCTTTTGCGAATGGAGGGCCCGGCTAGACACTATTGAGGCTTATAGAAGAATAGCAAGGAGACCGGAGTGACGATACCTTGAAAGGGCAGGTTCTTTTCTTCGCTCCAGGTTCCCAAGACCCCTTATAGTGGGAATTTTTTTGAAACAGAAATTAAGGTAGATATCAAAACACGGGCGGATCCCGCAGCAGTAAATTAAAAAGGGGAGGGGTGGGTTAAAAAGGATCAAATGTACTAATCTGTGTAAAGTATTTCTGTAGACTTGAACTGCTTGATATGGAAATCTGTATATTTGGTTCAGAAAATAATAAAGGCTTTATAAAAAAAAAAAAAAAAGGGTAAAAATTAAATGACTTTTTTATCTGCAAGGTACTGTGCCACCCGATATGAGTGGTGGGCACTGACAGTGGGCTCAGTACAGTCTGTGGGCCTGACACTCACTGGCAGGCAACTGCAATTATATTACAGAGAAAAAATTAAATGACTTTTTTATCTGCAAAGTACTGTGCCTCCCGATATGAGTGGTGGGCACTGACAGTGGGCACAGTACAGTCAGTGGGCCTGACACACACTGGCAGGCAACTGCAATTATATTACAGAGAAAAAATTAAATGACTTTTTTATCTGCAAGGTACTGTGCCACCCGATATGAGTGGTGGGCACTGGCAGTGGGCACAGTACAGTCAGTGGGCCTGACACACACTGGCAGGCAACTGTAATTATATTAACCACCTCAGCCCATATAGCTTAAACACCCTTAACCTCTTAAGGACATAGGGCGTACAGGTACGCCCTTGTGCCCCGGTACTTAAGGACACAGGGCGTACATGTACGCCCTGTGTATTTTCGATCACTGCCGTGCGGCTGGCAGTAATCGGAACCCGGTGCCTGCTCAAATCATTGAGCAGGCACCTAGGCTAAATGCGCGGGGGGGTCCCGTGACCCCCCCATGTCGGCGATCGCGGCAAACCGCATGTCAATTCAGACCTGCGGTTTGCTGCGATTTCTGCAGTCTCTGGTCCGCGGGGATCAGAAACTTTATATGCCTAAAAAAAGTTTTATTCACTCCCCCCTGCACCCCCGAATTATTTTTATGGTGGCGGGAGGTGCAGGGGGAGGGTTGCGGGCGGTGTGGGCGGTGCGGGAGGTGGGCGGTGCGGCAGGCGCGATCGCGATCCCCCGCCCACCTCCCCTTGTATAATCGTTGGTGTCTAGTGGGGATACCAGGGTGCCAGCACATTGCTGGCACCCTGGTATAAACGGCTGACATCTGCGATGCGATGTCAGCCGTTTAACCCTTTCCATACAGCGGTCCGTACGGACTGCTGTATGGAAAAGGTTAACAGCGCAGGGAGCTCCCTCCCTCTCCCATCGGGGGGCTGCTGTGCCTTTGCAGCCCCCCGATGGAGAGGGAGAGAGCTCCCAGACAGCCCCCCGAGAGATCCCCTCCTTACCCTTCCCCGTCTGCGAAGTTCTGAGCAGTACTGAGCAGACGGGGAAGGTTCCCATGGCAACAGGACGCCTCTCAGGCGTCCTGCTGTCCATGGTGCTGAACAGATCTGTGCTGAAAGGCATAGATCTGTTCAGTGTAAGTAAAATACAGTGCAGTACAATATATATTGTTCTGTACTGTATTATACAGACATCAGACCCACTGGATCTTCAAGAACCAAGTGGGTCTGGGTCAAAAAAAAGTGAATAAAAGTGAAAAAAAAGTAAAAATCAAAAAACACATTTATCACTGATAAAAAATGAAAAAAATAAAATTCCCTACACATGTTTGGTATCGCCACGTCCGTAACGACCTGATCTATAAAACGGTCATGTTACTTTACCTGAACGGTGAACACCATAAAAATAAAAAATAAAAAACTATGATGAAATTGAAATTTTGCCCACCTTACTTCCCAAAAAAGGTAATAAAAGTGATCAAAAAAGTTGCATTACGCCAAAATTGTAACAATCAAACCGTCATCTCATCCCGCAAAAATCATACCCTACCCAAGATAATCGCCCAAAAACTGAAAAAACTATGGCTCTTAGACTATGGAAACACTAAAACATGATTTTTTTTGTTTCAAAAATGAAATCATTGTGTAAAACTTACATAAATAAAAAAAAAGTATACATATTAGGTATCGCCGCGTCCGTATCGCCCGGCTATATAAAAATATCACATGATCTAACCCCTCAGATGACCACCGTAAAAAAAAAAAAAAAAAAAAAAACGGTGTAAAAAAAGCCATTTTTGTCATCTTACGTCACAAAAAGTGTAATAGAAAGCAATCAAAAAGTCATATGCACCCCAAAATAGATGCCAATCAAACCGTCATCTCATCCCGCAAAAAATGAGACCCTACTTAAGATAATCGCCCAAAAACTGAAAAAACTATGGCTCTTAGACTATGGAGACACTAAAACATTTTTTGGGTTTTAAAAATGAAATCATTGTGTAAAACTTACATAAATAAAAAAAAATTGTATACATATTAGGTATCTCCGCGTCCGTGACAACCTGCTCTATAAAATTACCACATGATCTAACCTGTCAGATGAATGTTGTAAATAACAAAAAAAAAAATGGTGCCAAAAAAGCTATTTCTTGTTACCTTGCCGCACAAAAAGTGTAATATAGAGCAACCAAAAATCATATGTACCCTAAACTAGTACCAACAAAACTGCCACCCTATCCCGTAGTTTCTAAAATGGGGTCACTTTTTTGGAGTTTCTACTCTAGGGGTGCATCAGAGGGGCTTCAAATGGGACATGGTGTAAAAAAAAACAGTCCAGCAAAACCTGCCTTCCAAAAACCATATGGTGTTCCTTTCCTTCTGCGCCCTGCCGTGTGCCCGTACAGCGGTTTACGACCACATATGGGGTGTTTCTGTAAACTACAGAATTAGGGCCATAAATAATGAGTTTTGTTTGGCTGTTAACCCTTGCTTTGTAACTGGAAAAAAAATATTAAAATGGAAAATCTGCCAAAAAAGTGAAATTTTGAAATTGTATCTCTATTTTCCATTAAATCTTGTGCAACACCTAAAGGGTTAACAAAGTTTGTAAAATCAGTTTTGAATACCTTGAGGGGTGTAGTTTCTTAGATGGGGTCACTTTTATGGAGTTTATAATCTAGGGGTGCATCAGGGGGGCTTCAAATGGGACATGGTGCCAAAAAAACAGTCCAGCAAAATCAGCCCTCCAAAAACCAAACGGCGCACCTTTCACTCTACGCCCCGCTGTGTGCCCGTACAGTAGTTTACGGCCACATATGGGGTGTTTCTGTAAACATCAGAGTCAGGGCAATAAAGATACAGTCCTGTTTGGCTGTTAACCCTTGCTCTGTTAGTGGAAAAAATGGGTTAAAATGGAAAATTAGGCAAAAAAATGAAATTCTCAAATTTCATCGCCATTTGCCAATAACTCTTGTGCAACACCTAAAGGGTTAACGATGTATGTAAAATCAGTTTTGAATACCTTGAGGGGTGTAGTTTCTTAGATGGGGTCACTTTTAGGGAGTTTCTTTTCTAGGGGTGCATCAGGGGGCTTCAAATGGGACATGGTGTAAATAAACCAGTCCATAAAAATCAGCCTTCCAAAAACCATACGGCGCACCTTTCCCTCTACGCCCCGCTGTGTGGCCGTACAGTAGTTTACGGCCACATATTGGGTGTTTCTGTAAACGGCAGAGTCAGGGCAATAAAGATACAGTCTTGTTTGGCTGTTAACCCTTGGTTTGTTAGTGGAAAAAATGGGTTAAAATGAAAAATTTGACAAAAAAATGAAATTCTCAAATTCCCTCCCCATTTGCCAATAACTCTTGTGCAACACCTAAAGGGTTAACAACGTATGCAAAATCAATTTTGAATACCTTGAGGGGTGTAGTTTCTTAGATGGGTCATTTTTGGGTGGTTTCTATAATGTAAGCCTCGCAAAGTGACTTGAGACCTGAACTGGTCCCTAAAAATTGAGTTTTTGTAAATTTCTAAAAAATATCAAGATTTGCTTCTAAACTTCTAAGCCTTATAACATCCCCAAAAAATAAAATATCATTCCCAAAACAATTCAAACATGAAGTAGACATATGGGGAATGTAAAGTCATCACAATTTTTGGGGGTATTACTATGTATTACAGAAGTAGAGAAACTGAAACTTTGAAATTTGCAAATTTTTCCATATTTTTGTTAAATTAGGTATTTTTTTGGTGCAAAAAAAATTATTTTTTTGACTCCATTTTAACAGTGTCATGAAGTACAATATGCGACGAAAAAACTATCTCAGAACGGCCTGGATAAGTCAAAGCATTTTAAAGTTATCAGCACTTGGGCTCGATCAAATATAGCGGCATGACGTAGGGGTGCCGCGCTCCTCCTCTGGCTGCCCTCTCCTCTCTCTCCCCTCCACGCTCCACCTCGCGCCTGGATGCGACCGCTGATGCTAATGCTGATTCCAGACTGGCCCTGATTCCAGACCGGCCCTGACTAATCGAGCCCGGACGCGATCGATGGAACTGCGCTTTGCCTGCTGCCTACCGCTCCATTACCAGCTCTGAGTGGTCTCCTGCTACCCGTTGGGACCTGTCGTTTCCTGCTCCGTCCCTCTGCCTGCTGGGTCCCGCTTTGACGATCTAGGTCTATGCTGCCTGCCCGGAGCGCCCCCCAGCTACTTGATGTGGTCCACCTACCTGCCGCTTCGTCCCGCCGTTTGCTGCCTGCTTTACGGTATCTGCCTTGCCCCACTGCCTGCGGCCCGCTGTAATGTGATTGCTCTGCCCTCCGTTTGCCTCCTGGATGTGATTCACCTCATGTTGTACATCGCCTCGGATCGGTGGCGCCCTTGTGGTTCGCTGCATGTGGTCTGCTGCCTGTGAGGTGTTGTGGGTGCAGGAACTGCTGAGCCCGCGTTATTGCCGAGCTGCGGTTTCCGTGGGTGGAGTGGAGAGCTTGGGTTTTGTGATCGGTGGGTGAATTTGGGGTGTTTTGTGCCCCTGACTAACATGCTAACATGCTAACACTCTTTTGGGAGGCGGTTGTGATCTGGTGTGGGTGGCGGGGGGCGCTGTGAGACTGGGGGATACTTTATTCCATGGTATCTTCGTGGTCCTTACTGGATCCCCGTGGGACTGTTAGCTGTATGCCTTGCTGTGGTCACTGGAGTTGGGCTCTGGGAACATAAGGAACGGTTCCCCCCTTTCCCCTCTTTTCTACAGTTGCAGCAACAAGGCCCAAGAGGATCCGTTTCCACTGATAGAGGCTAGGATCCCTCTGGTTTTGTTTTTTTGTTTTTCTCGTCTAGATGGACTATCCCGTTGAAAATTAAACGTGTTAGTGGGGGCCTGGTTTGGGCGCCCTTGGTATTGTAGCAGGGCGGCTGAAAATTATATGTTTGCGGCTTTATTCAGAAAGCAGGAGTGGTGTGGTTACTGGGTATTTTGTTCAGTGGACAGGAATCACACACTAATCCTAATTGCATTAAGTTATTTAATTATGTTAACAAATTAGCTACTTATTTAGTGGCCCCGCCACACTGTCACGAACATGATTCTTATATAATGATTTCCAACTATATTTTGTCACTGACTTGGAACCGCTAATTATTTTGTGTTTAGGGGTGCGTACCCATTTAGTACCCGCTATCCCTTGGGGTTAGGCTTACTTGTAAGTTATCTTCCCCTAATTAGGTGACACTATCTGATACTAGTAACAACCGGCTGTTTGTGGGGACATGCTGGGTTTATAGCTCTTTGTATTGTAGTGTGTTTTTAATTGTAGCTCACCTATTTAGCTGTAAAAAAAAAAAAAAATGCCGCCAAAGTTTCGTAAATCAGGAGGAGTAACTTCCCCAAAAGGAGGATCAGGGGGGAGCCCACAGGCCCGATTAGATAAATTTTTGAAGTCACCACCACCTAAAACTAGAGGAGGGGTACATAGGTCTGTCGCCCAGACCGAGCCTGGATTAGAAAATATGGATCAGTTAGAACGGGGTTTATCAAAGGCCAGCTCCTCCCATAGTGAAGGCTTTGATAGTATTAATAAAAAACTCCAGGATATATTGGGAGTAGTAAATGCTACTAATACCTCGGTGGCAGAGTTGACTTCTTCCCTTGCAGTAGTTCAAGGTGATGTCACCATAATAAGAGATGAAATGGCGAAGTTGAGAGAAAAAGTGAAGGAATTGGAATCTGCAGTCAACTCTGTCACCGCGGAGAATGGTCAATTAAAGAACAGACTAGAAGAGGTAGATGAAGACCGTTCTTGGTTAAGAAGGAAAGTGGTAGAGCTGGAGGACAGATCTCGTAGATATAATCTGCGGCTAGTAGGGTTCCCAGAAGGAGTAGAACAGGATAACGCGTCAAATTTTATTCAGAAATGGCTGGTAGAGAGTTTGGGACCAGATTATGATGTGTCTACCTTCTGTGTGGAAAGAGCCCATAGAATCCCTTTTAAAAAACCGCCTCCAGGGGCCCCTCCTAGGGCTATCCTGGCAAAATTTGTTTGCTCAAAGATCCTTTGAGCAAACAAATTTTGCCAGGATAGCCCTAGGAGGGGCCCCTGGAGGCGGTTTTTGGGTCCTTAGACGCAAAAGAGAAGTAGCAGACATACAATTTAATGGTAATCTGATATCAATCTTTCCTGATTTTTCGCGAGAAACCCAAAATAAAAGAAGATCCTTTTTTGAAGTGAAAAAAAGATTGATTGCAGCTAAGATTAACTATTCAATGTTATATCCCGCTAAACTGAGAGTGGTATATAATGATTCGGTGCATTTTTTTTCCACACAGACGGAAGTGGCGCAATGGTTGGATTTAAAGGGTCTATGAACGGTGCGGAAGGTGGGTGAGGGGGGAGGTTAAGGAGGGGAGGTGGCGGGGGGAGGTTTGGTGGAAGGAAAGAGGTTGATGGGTATTGTGAGATGCCCTGTCAACCAGACAGGGGGGGTTTTTGGGGGTGGGTTCAAGGGAGGGATTGGCTGCCGTCGTTTGCTGTGTAGATATGCATGCTTCTCCGTTAAGGAAGGGGGCTTTGGAAATTATTTTTACTCTTTTCTTTCATAGGATATGCCGTGTAACATTCTATTTTGGAATGTGAGAGGGCTGGGAGACAGGGTGAAGAGGACGGTGGTGTTTGACCTTGTAGTCCGCCACCTGCCGGCGATTGTGGTACTACTGGAGACCCATGCTACAGCAGATAGGATTTACACACTGAAAAGGAAATGGGCTTCTCTTGAGTACCACGCTTGCTATTCCTCTTATGCAAGAGGGATTAGCGTATATATTCATCACGGGATGGAGTATCAACCGCTAGATGATTTGATTGATAAAGAGGGTAGATTTGTATTTCTCCACGGGTACTGGAAAGGACAGGAGGTCATACTGGCTTTTATTTATACCCCCCCCCACCATTTAACGCAACGGTGTTCGCACTGCTAGTTCAGTATATATCCACAAAAAATCAATGTGCGCTTTTAGTGGCAGGTGACTTTAATGCAGTACCTGATCCTGAGTTGGATCGGTTCTCGTCGTCCTCCGGGCGCGGCCGCACGGGATCCCCCTTGACTGCTGTATGCCAGGAGCTGGCGCTGGTTGATATCTGGCGCCACCTATATGGCAATAAAAAAATCTTTTCATGTTTTAGCCAGTCATTCGGGTCAATGTCCCAAATAGATCTGGCGTTCGCAAGTCGCGATCTGTGCGGTCGAGTCCTGAGAATGAGATATGAACCCCACGGAATCTCGGATCACTCCCCAGTTCTTGTTGTATTTAAGGAGGCTCCAAATATAGGTAGAACTTTTAAACTGAATCCGCATTGGTTTGGTGTGATAGGGGAGCAATCCCGAATAGACCAAGATATCCGGGAATTTTGGGACCTTAATGTAGGATCTGCACATATTCATTATGTGTGGGACGCTTTGAAGGCTCATATAAGGGGCTTATTCTTTAGTAAAATTAATAGGTTCAGAACGGAAGTACGGCGTAGGGAACAACAATTGACAGACTTAATTAGGAGTTTACGTGCCGCATTAATTGACTCCTATACGGAGCAATCTATTAAACATTTAAAAGAGGCCAATTTACAGCTTAAGACGCTCCTTTATAAAAAAGCACAGCATAAGCTCTTATTTCAGGGCCAGAATCGTTTTTGTGAATCTGGTAAAACGGGTGGGTTTCTGGCTCGCTTGGTGGCCAACCAGAGGGAGTCTACCAGTATAAGAGAAATTAGGAACTTACAGGGGGCTGGAGTGAACTCTGCAGAGGAGATAAGGGAGGAATTTGCGAGATATTACTCTACCCTCTATAAATCTGAGTCTATGATTAGTCGCACCGTTATGGATCAATATCTTCAAAAATTAGAGCTCCCTCAGTTAAGTTCTCAAGATAGAGAGCGCTTGGACTCCCCTATTTTGTTAGAGGAACTCCAGGCGACCCTTTCCTCTTTAAAATATAAATCAGCCCCTGGATCAGATGGATTGCCGTTTGATCTATATAGGTACCACGCTAGCGCACTCTTGCCGATCCTGCTCCTGCGTCCTGAATGAATCTCGCGTATGCTATGCTTTACCTCCATCATTTGGGGAAGCTGTGATTATTTTGGTCTTGAAAAAGGACAAGGATCCGTGTGATATGGGGTCATATAGACCCATATCACTCCTGAATACGGATTATAAGATTTTCGCCAAAATTCTGTCTAATCGTCTAAAGAGGGTTATAGCGGGTTTGGTACACCCCAATCAGACGGGTTTTATTCCGGGACGGCAAATACAGATGAGTCTATATAGGGTTTATTTGAATCTGGCTGTTGGGGGTAGTATAGACCACTCCATTCTGTCTTTAGACGCCGCAAAGGCGTTTGACAGGATGGAGTGGCCTTTTTTGTGGGCTACAATGTCCCATTTTGGTATTGGGAATCCCTTTTTGGAAATGACTCAAATGCTATATGCACATTCTGTTGCATGTATTAGTGTCAATGGAAATAGATCTTCCCCCGTTACGATGCAAAGAGGGATGCGACAGGGTTGCCCCCTGTCTCCTCTCCTCTTCGCTCTTTTTATTGAACCATTGGCTTCTCGGATTCGCTTGGATAGTCGTATAGACGGTTTTGGAGTAGCGGGAGTGGGCGATAAAATAAGTCTATATGCCGATAATGTGATTCTGTTCCTGGACCAGGGGTGGAAAATTCTCCCGTATGTCATAGAGGTAATAGAAGACTATGGTAAACTATAAGGCTATAGAATTAATTGGTCAAAATCATCGCTCCTCCCGCTAAACCGGAAAGCTGTAGATGAGGGGAGGCGAGTTCGTGTTTTGGTCCCCAATGACACTCTAGATTATTTGGGGGTTAAGATTGGGCTCCCTATTAATAGGTTTTATGATCTTAATCTGGCCCCGGTTCTGAATAAAGTTAGGGATAAAATTTGCGCTTGGCGGAAGCTGAGATTGGCACAGACGGATCGAATAGCACTGATTAAAATGATTATCCTCCCAATAGTTTTATTTCCGTTGTGTGCCTCCCCCATTTGGATAGAGGATATTTTCTTTCATAGGTTATAGGTTATGATCAATGATTTAATTTGGGGCAGGAAGAGAGTGCGTATAAAGCAGAGATATCTATGGTTGTCGGAGGCAGATGGTGGGCTGTCACTACCTTTTTTTCAAGGTTATTATTTATGTGCACAGATTCAGCGTTGTTGCTGTTCCAAGGAGAGTTTACTTTCACTATATCTGACAAAGCTTTTTGATAGACCAGTTGATAATATTTTTGTATGTTTGGAGAATGGGTTTATGGGAATGAGGAGGTCCTGGCTGGTCCCGTTCTCACTGCAGAGGGTTTGGAACAGACTGAAGAAGATCCTTAAATCTTCCGGTCCGTTTGGTTTCACCCCTCTGTGGGAGAACAGGGCGCTGGAGGAGTTCTTCAAAATTACAGATTTTTGTTATTGGGCGCGTAAGGGTATTAACAGGGTATCTGATCTCTTTTATATGGGTCAGTTTAAATCACTTTTGGAATTTGGTTTTACTGATAGTTCACCATTAGATTTATTTATGTATTCACGTTTGAAACATATATTTGAAGCATCTAGGAATAGAGGCCTCTTTTTTCCACGAGAGAATATATTTTTTGATTTTTGTGACGCTCAGAAGTATGAAAAAGTGAAGCTATCCAGTCTTTATGCAAAACTTCGAATTGCACTGGCAACTGTAACACCTTTCAAAAGCACAAATAAGTGGGAGCAAGAGCTGAATTGCCCCCCACTACAGTGGTCTACTATTTATAGGAATGTGAGAAGGGCGTCAGTTTCCAGTGCGCACAGGTTAATCCAATTTAAGATCCTCCACAGACTTTACTATACGCCTAAAACCCAAGGAAAATTTCCCCAAAATAAAGATCGGGTTTGCTGCTGCTTCAAATGTGGATATATTAATGCAGACTATGTCCACTTGCTTTGGAGCTGCAGCAAAATAAGGAGTTATTGGGATGAGATTTTTGTTACCCTACAAAGGGAGAGCGCAGTGAATTATAACCCGGGGGTTTTGATAGTGCTCTTTGGAGAATGTGGATTAGAAGGGGAAGTCCCGGTCCAGGTCAGACGGATTTGGATGCGGGGATTGATGGTCGCCAAGGCTATATTGATAAAGTATTGGGGCTCTGTCTCCCCGCCCTCAACAAGAGAGTGGGTTTCATACCTCCAAAGAATTAGAGTTTATGAGGACATTGAAAGGAAACGGAGAATTGCACGCATATCTACATAGTCATGATTAATATTACTTTACACATTGATGAATGGAGTGGTACGGCAGCCAATGGGGGGGGGGGGAGATATAGTCATTATTATATATTGTCGGGAAGGTGTTCTTAGGATGTTGTATAGAATTTTTCTTGTTGTAAAGATGTTTATGATTGCCATGCTAGGCATACCCTCGTGATTATTACTGTTTTATGTATTAATTATCATGTTTTGGAAAATAAAAATATATATTTATTAAAAAAAAGTTATCAGCACTTAAAGGGACTCTGGTCAGATTTTCAAAAAATGGCCTGGTCCTAAGGTGTAAAAAGGCTGTGTCCTTAAGGGGTTAATGACCAGGCCACTTTTTACACTTCTGACCTATACTACTTTCACCGTTTATTGCTCGGTCATGCAACTTACCACCCAAATGAATTTTACCTCCTTTTCTTCTTACTAATAGAGCTTTCATTTGGTGGTATTTCATTGCTGCTGACATTTTTACTTTTTTTGTTATTAATCGAAATTTAACGATTTTTTTGCAAAAAAATGACATTTTTCACTTTCAGTTGTAAAATTTTGCAAAAAGAACGACATCCATATATACATTTTTCTCTAAATTTATTGTTCTACATGTCTTTGATAAAAAAAAAATGTTTGGGTAAAAAAAAATGGTTTGGGTAAAAATTATAGCGTTTACAAACTATGGTACAAAAATTTGAATTTCCGCTTTTTGAAGCAGCTCTGACTTTCTGAGCACCTGTCATGTTTCCTGAGGTTCTACAATGCCCAGACAGTACAAACACCCCACAAATGACCCCATTTCGGAAAGAAGACACCCTAAGGTATTCGCTGATGGGCAAAGTGAGTTCATAGAACTTTTTATTTTTTGTCACAAGTTAGTGGTAAATGATGATTTTTTTTTTTTTCTTACAAAGTCTCATATTCCACTAACTTGTGACAAAAAATAAAAACTTCTATGAACTCACTATGCCCATCAGCGAATACCTTTGGGTGTCTTCTTTCCAAAATGGGGTCACTTGTGGGGTAGTTATACTGCCCTGGCATTCTAGGGTCCCAAATGTGTGGTAAGTAGTTTGAAATCAAAATGTGTAAAAAATGGCCGGTGAAATCCGAAAGGTGCTCTTTGGAATGTGGGCCCCTTTGCCCACCTAGGCTGCAAAAAAGTGTCACACATCTGGTATCTCCGTACTCAGGAGAAGTTGGGCAATGTGTTTTGGGGTGTTATTTTACATATACCCATGCTGGGTGAGATAAATGTCTTGGTCAAATGCCAACTTTGTATAAAAAAATGGGAAAAGTTGCCAAGATATTTCTATCACCCAGCATGGGTATATGTAAAATGACACCCCAAAACACATTGCCCAACTTCTCCTGAGTACGGAGATACCAGGGGCCCTAATGTGTGGTAAGTAGGTAAATGACCTGTGAAATCCTAAAGGTGCTCTTTGGAATGTGGGCCCCTTTGCCCACCTAGGCTGCAAAAAAGTGTCACACATGTGGTATCGCCGTATTCAGGAGAAGTTGGGCAATGTGTTTTGAGGTGTCTTTTTACATATACTCATGCTGGGTGAGAGAAATATCTCGGCAAAAGACAACTTTTCCCATTTTTTATACAAAGTTGGCATTTGATCAAGATATTTATCTCACCCAGCATGGGTATATGTAAAATGACACCCCAAAACACATTGCCCAACTTCTCCTGAGTACGGCGATACCAGATGTGTGACACTTTTTTACAGCCTAGATGCGCAAAGGGGCCCACATTCCTTTTATGAGGGCATTTTTAGACATTTGGATCCCAGACTTCTTCTCACGCTTTAGGGCCCCTAAAATGCCAGGGCAGTATAAATACCCCACATGTGACCCCATTTTGGAAAGAAGACACCCCAAGGTATTCAATGGGGGGCATGGCGAGTTCATAGAATTATTATTTTTTTTGACACAAGTTAGCAGAAATTGATTTATTTTTCTCACAAAGTCTCCCTTTCCGCTAACTTGGGACAAAAATTTAAATCTTTCATGGACTCAATATGCCCCTCACGGAATACCTGTGGGTGTCTTCTTTCCGAAATGGGGTCACATGTGGGGTATTTATACTGCCCTGGCATTCTAGGGGCCCTAAAGCGTGAGAAGAAGTCTGGAATATAAATGTCTAAAAATTTTACGCATTTGGATTCCGTGAGGGGTATGAGGAGTTCATGTGAGATTTTAATTTTTGACACAAGTTAGTGGAATATGAGACTTTGTAAGAAAAAAAATATATATTTCCGCTAACTTGGGCCAAAAAAATGTCTCAATGACAGGGGGGTGATCAATGACAGGGGGGTGATCAGGGAGTCTATATGGGGTGATCACCCCCCTGTCATTGATCACCCACCTATAAGGCTCCATTCAGATGTCCGTATGTGTTTTGCGGATCCGATCCATGTATCAGTGGATCCGTAAAAATCATGCGGACGTCTGAATGGAGCCTTATAGGGAAGTGATCAATGACAGGGGGGTGATCAGGGAGTCTATATGGGGTGATCACCCCCGTCATTGATCACCCCCCTGTAAGGCTCCAGTCAGACGTCCGCATGATTTTTACAGATCCGATCCATGTATCAGTGGATCCGTAAAAATCATGCGGACGTCTGAATGGAGGCTTACAGGGGAGTGATCAATAACAGGGGGGTGATCAGGGAGTCTATATGGGGTGATCACCCCCGTCAATGATCACCCCCCTGTAAGGCTCCATTCAGACGTCCGCATGATTTTTACGGATCCGATCCATGTATCAGTGGAACCGTAAAAATCATGCGGACGTCTGAATGGAGCCTTACAGGGGAGTGATCAATGACAGGGGGGTGATCAATGACAGGGGGGTGATCAGGGAGTCTATATGGGGTGATCACCCCCCGTCATTGATCACCCCCCTGTAAGGCTCTATTCAGACGTCCGCATGATTTTTACGGATCCGATCCATGTATCAGTGGATCCGTAAAAATCATGCGGACGTCTGAATGGAGCCTTACAGGGGAGTGATCAATGACAGGGGGGTGATCAATGACAGGGGGGTGATCAGGGAGTCTATATGGGGGGATCAGGGGTGATCATTGGTTCATAAGGGGTTAATAAGTGACGGGGGGGGTGTAGTGTAGTGTGGTGCTTGGTGCTACTTTACTGAGCTACCTGTGTCCTCTGGTGGTCGATCCGAACAAAAGGGACCACCAGAGGACCAGGTAGCAGGTATATTTGACGCTGTTATCAAAAAAGCGTCTAATATACCTGTTAGGGGTTAAAAAAATCGCATCTTCAGCCTGCCAGCGAACGATCGCTGCTGGCAGGCTGGAGATCCACTCTCTTACCTTCCGATCCTGTGAACGTGCGCGCCTGTGTGCGCGCGTTCACAGGAAATCTCGCGTCTCGCGAGATGACGCATATATTCGTGACTCTGCGCCAGGCTGCCGCCTCCGAAACGCGATCCTGCGTTAGGCGGTCCGGAGGCGGTTAAAGGGTAAAAATGTAATGACTTTTTTATCTGCAAGGTACTGTGCCACCCAATATGAGTGGTGGGCAGTGGGCACAGTACAGTCTGTGGGCCTGACACTCACTGGCAGGCAACTGCAATTATATTACACAGAAAAAATTCAATGACTTTTTTATCTGCAAGGTACTGTGCCACCCGATATGAGTGGTGGGGAGTGGGCACAGTACAGTCTGTGGGCCTGAGACTCACTAGCAGGCAACTGCAATTATATTACAGAGGAAAAATTGAATGACTTTTTTATCTGCAAGGTACTGTGCCACCCGATATGAGTGGTGGGCACTGGCAGTGGGCACAGTACAGTCAGTGGGCCTGACACACACTGGCAGGCAACTGCAATTATATTAAAGGGCAAAAATTTAATGACTTTTTTATCTGCAAGGTACTGTGCCACCCGATATGAGTGGTGGGAGGTGGGCACAGTACAGTCTGTGGGCCTGACACTCACTGGCAGGCAACTGCAATTATATTACAGAGGAAAAAAAATATACTTTTTTATCTGCAAGGTACTGTGCCACCTAATATGAGTGGTGGGCACTGCCAGTGGGCACAGTACAGTCAGTGGGCCTGCCACACACTGGCAGGCAACTGCAATTATATTACAGAGAAAAAATGTAATGACTTTTTTATCTGCAAGGTACTGTGCCACCTGATATGAGTGGTGGGCAGTGGGCACAGTACAGTCTGTCGGCCTGACACTCACTGGCAGGCAACTGCAATTATATTACAGAGAAAAAATTTAATGACTTTTTATCTGCAAGGTACTGTGCCACCCGATATGAGTGGTGGGCAGTGGCAGTGGGCACAGTACAGTCAGTGTGCCTGACACACACTGGCAGGCAACTGCAATTATATTACAGAGAAAAAATTCAATTACTTTTTCATCTGCAAGGTACTGTGCCACCTGATATGAGTGGTGGGCAGTGGGTACAGTACAGTCTGTGGGCCTGACACTCACTGGCAGGCAACTGCAATTATATAAAAGGGTAAAAATTTAATGACTTTTTTATCTGCAAGGTACTGTGCCACCCGATATGAGTGGTGGGCACTGGCAGTGGGCACAGTACAGTCTGTGGGCCTGACACACACTGGCAGGCAACTGCAATTATATTACAGAGAAAAAAATTAAATGACTTTTTTATCTGCAAGGTACTGTGCCACCCGATATGAGTGGTGTGCACACAGTACAGTCTGTGGGCCTGTGGCCTCTCACACACGGGCAGGCAACTGCAATATATATATAGAAAATCAAAAACAAAAGCAGACTGATGTACCAGCCCTAAAAAGGGCTTTTTGGGGTTCTGTCAGGACGCTGTCCTTACAGCAGATGAGTCTTTGAGGACTGGAGTGGACACAGAACACTGGACTAGCTAACGATTTCCCTATTAATTCAGCAGCAGCAGCACTCTCCCTGCTCTAACTAACACTGCAGCTTCAGAATGAATCTAAGATGGATGCTGTCCTTGCTTTTTGATAGGAGGTGGGAGGGTCTGGGAGGGAGGGTATGCTGATTGGCTGGAATGTGTCTGCTGACTGTGAGGTACAGGGTCAAAGTTTGCTCAATGATGACGTATATGGGGCGAACTGAACATCGAATATGTTCGCCCGCCGCGGCGAACGCGAACAAGCGATGTTCGCCGGGAACTGTTCGCCGGCGAATAGTTCGGGACATCTCTACCTGTCATTAGTACCAGGGTCCTTTAGGGTTAGATAGGACCTTAGGTATTCCTGTGTATGAACTCTTCTACCTCTGGGGTCTGTTCATACTGGTAGTCAGTCAGTGCTTTGGTTAGGGTTTTCACTTGGAGGTGTCCATCTTCCTTCCCTAGTGTACAGGCCTTATTTCCTTTCCCCTTTTCCCTCTTATGTTTGGTGTGTGGTTTCCCTTTCACACTAGAGCGTGACAATACCTCCCCACATGACAGATTTTCTCTGCTCCTAACCTTTGTCACCACGATTTCTCCCATGCAGCCTCTTTTCTGTAAAATGTATAACCCCAAAACATCAGATTCTCACTTGCCCGTAGACCTTTTGAAAAATCAACTCTTCAGAAAAGCACAGAGCCTGCAATAACTCCACCATTACACAACTGTATAAGAAACTTCTACACTTACTGCTTCCCCTTTTCCATATACTGGGGATTGCAAGGACTATCAGGAAGTGGGTTTTATACCAATCTGCACCAGTCTATTGCACTTGGTTTTTTATTGCATGTTCATTTGCTATATATTTTGACCCCTCAAAATTTTATGTACAGTTCTCTGGATATTAATGGTTTTATAAATAATAATAATAAACTACTTTTAACAAACAAGGCTTATCCTGGTTTGGTAGGGTCAATGTGCTCAAAATGGACATATTACCCCAAAATTTTCAGACACTAAAAACAGCGTCCATTCGCTTTGTATAGGGACATCGGAGACCGAGGATTGGCATTGCCACGTTAGTAAGGCCTACGCCTCTGGGGAGAGTAGGCCTCCCGAAGTTTAGAACGTACCATGTAGCGGCACTGTTAACACGGTTATTAGATTGGCAATATCATAAAACAACTAAGCAGTGGGTCGCGCTCGAACAGGCCTCTTACCCTCACTCTCTTCAACACACTCCCTGGATATCTCCAGAATGTAGGCCTCCCCTGAATGGGCATAGCGTCTTAATTAGTGTTGACCACGAATATTCGAATTTCGAATTTTTATCACGAATATAGGTACTTCAAAAATTTGCGAATATTTTGAATATAGTGATATATATTCGTAATTTTGAATATTCGCTTTTTTTTTTTTTTTTATATTTGTTTTTTTTTTTAAATCAGTACACATGATCCCTCCCTGCTTCTAGCTTGTGGGCCAATAAGAAGGCTGCAATATACTTGACTTTAGGAGTAGTGTTGTTTGCGAATTTTTCTCTATATATTTTTTTTTTTCGAATATTCGCTATATTGCTATATATTCTTGTTTTAGCAATATAGCGAATATTCGAAAAAAAACTTAGCTAATATAGTGCTATAATCTTTTTTTTTATAGTTGTAATTTTTTTCCAATCTGAACTTCAGATGAGAAAAAAATTACAACTATTAGACAAAGAAGATCATAGCACTATATTAGCTAAATTGCTCTATATTCATTTTTTTAGAATATTCGCTATATTGCTATAAATTCTTGTTTTAGAATATTACGAATATTCGAAAAAACAAAGTTATAGCAATATAGCGAATATTCGAAAAAAAAATATGAATATAGAGCAATTTAGCTAATATAGTGCTATAATCTTTTTTTTAATAGTTGTAATTTTTTTTCCAATCTGAACTTCAGACGAGAAAAAAATTACAACTATTAGACAAAGAAGAATATAGCACTATATTAGCTAAATTGCTCTATATTCGTTTTTTTCGAATATTCCCTATATTGCTATATATTCTTGTTTTAGAATATTACGATTATTCGAAAAAAATGAAGTTTATAGCAATATGGCGAATATATGAAAAAAAAAATAATATAGAGCAATTTAGCTAATATAGTGCTATAATATTCTTTGTCTAAAAGTTAAAAAATTTGCAATAAAAATTTGAAAATTCGAATACGAAAATTCTCATATTACACGATCATTACCTTGCCGATTTTTTGAGTAAAAAAAAAAATCGTAGAATATAACGAATAATCGAATTTTCGACGAATATTCTACGAAATATTCGCGAAATATCGCGAATTCGAATATGACCCCTGCCGCTCATCACTAGTCTTAATTAAACAGACACTCAAAGTTTAGGACTCCATGACAGCCAAAGGGATTGGGGGTAGACGGAATAGTCAGTTTGCTCCCATTTTCTACAACCCTGCATTCCCTCTGGCCATTGGGCGGGATTCTTTCTTGGGTTTTAGGGAACGGGACGCCCCCGCTTCCAACACTTGCTTCTGGGGTACCCTTTACCGACGTATGAGGAGATCTCGGCTAAATCCACCCCACATCGACTCTCTTGGCTTGAATACCAGCAAATAGGGTCTTATATTTTAGCACAGGTGGAACAGTGCCACTTTAGCTCGGCTTTTTCGGATTTGGAGAAGCAATTTATGCTATCAGATCCACCAGCTCATACCATCTCCCTCCTATATAATAACATTCTTTCAGGCTCTTTCACAGCAACACCCCCCTGTTTTGTGTCTGAGTGAGAGCGCAATCTGGGCTCCTCTATTGACACCAAGGAGTGGCAAAAGGCTTATACACTCACCTAAAGAATTATTAGGAACACCTGTTCTATTTCTCATTAATGCAATTATCTATTCAACCAATCACATGGCAGTTGTTTCAATGCATTTAGGGGTGTGGTCCTGATCAATACAATCTCCTGAACTCCAAACTGAATGTCAGAATGGGAAAGAAAGGTGATTTAAGCAATTTTGAGCGTGGCATGGTTGTTGGTGCCAGACGGGCTGGTCTGAGTATTTCACAATCTGCTCAGTTACTGGGATTTTCACGCACAACCATTTTTAGGGTTTACAAAGAATGGTGTGAAAAGGGAAAAACATCCAGTATGCGGCAGTCCTGTGGGCAAAAATGCCTTGTGAATGCTAGAGGTCAGAGGAGAATGGGTCGACTGATTCAAGCTGATAGAAGAGCAATGTTGACTGAAATAACCACTCGTTACAACCGAGGTATGCAGCAAAGCATTTGTGAAGCCACAACACTCACAACCTTGAGGCGGATGGGCTACAACAGCAGAAGACCCCACCGGGTACCACTCATCTCCACTACAAAAGGGAAAAAGAAGCTACAATTTGCACGAGCTCACCAAAATTGGACTGTTGAAGACTGGAAAAATGTTGCCTGGTCTGATGAGTCTGGATTTCTGTTGAGACATTCAAATGGTAGAGTCCGAATTTGGCGTAAACAGAATGAGAACATGTATCCATCCTCTGATGGCTACTTCCAGCAGGATAATGCACCATGTCACAAAGCTCGAATCATTTCAAATTGGTTTCTTGAACATGACAATGAGTTCACTGTACTAAAATGGCCCCCACAGTCACCAGATCTCAACCCAATAGAGCATCTTTGGGATGTGGTGGAACGGGAGCTTCGTGCCCTGGATGTGCATCCCTCAAATCTCCATCAACTGCAAGATGCTATCCTATCAATATGGGCCAACATTTCTAAAGAATGCTATCAGCACCTTGTTGAATCAATGCCACATAGAATTAAGGCAGTTCTGAAGGCAAAAGGGGGTCCAACACCGTATTAGTATGGTGTTCCTAATAATTCTTTAGGTGAGTGTATATTCGCTCATAAGCTTCCTATGGCCTGTCATGCGCATGAAAAAAACTACAAGATACTGTCTAGGTGGTACAGGTACCCGGTTAGGCTTCATAGAATATTCCCAACAGTACCAGAAGTCTGTTGGAGATGTAATAGGGGGCGTGGTACAATGCTCCACATATGGTGGGGTTGTGATCTTCTTAAACCCTTCTGGGATCAGATCTTCACAGTCTTCCATGCTATCATGGGAAAGACAGTGGTAAACTCTCCAAAGGTGGCGCTCCTATCCATTCTACCGGGTTTCATTACATCTCAAAAGAAAAGTATACTGAGATTTTTTCTCACCACGACGAGGTCGATAATACCCCGCCACTGGTGATCGGCACATGTCCCTTCCACCTTAGAGTGGTACCAGGAGATGCTACACATATACAGGATAGATGAAGTCTCTGCGGGACTCATGGTAACCTTGCAGGATTCTCTATCCTATGGCAAGACTGGGTCGTATTTCAACTGACACCAACGTTCCACTCTCTCATTTTGTAAGGCTAGATCGGACCGAGTGGATAGGCTTACTGGGATTCCCTTCTCCCTTTTCCTTTCCTCCCCCTCTTCTCCCCTCTCCCTTCTCTATTCTTTAGTCTCTCTCTCTCTCTCTCTCCTTCTTCTCTTCATTTCATTTCTCTTTCTATAATGTAAATATGTTAATAATACAATGGTATTATACTATACACTTTATTTGATTCGCGAGAACTTGAGCGTGTACACATCCGGAGCGTGCACCATATTGGAGTCCCCACCGGAGAGCATCAGAGGATCACATCGGAAGAGACAGCAGCAGCAGTGTACACATGCTCAAGTTCTCGGAAATCTCGCAAGAACTTGAGCTCATTCTCCTGGCTAAGAGTGGTGCGCTCTGATTGATTGCTCTCACAGCCAGGGAGAAGTGAACCACCCCCAGCGAAACTGCGAGTCTCCGCCTAGTATAACCGAGTTGGCTAATTACAATATAAGACACCAAAATCAACGGGGCCAACAGCGGACGAAAAAAGTGTCATGGCATCAGTGGGGGCTGCCCTATAAGGTGAGACCATAATTAGACTAGGGCTCAACTGATGAAAGGTCCTCTTTAAATTGCTAAAATGTTAATAAAAAATTATTATACATAATACACTATATAACACCGTAACACTAAATATTTATACATGGGAGAGAGTTGTTTTACGATTTCTGACAACCAGCCCTTGTCCATTGAGTAAAAATAAATTTAGCTCTAGGGCAAAGTATTATACAGGATGTTTAATATTTCAAATGATAAAGTAAAAATAATTTGACAGGTAAAGGTCATGTCAACTAATATGCTAATATATATGGCTGTATAGGAAGATCACATATTATTTTAGATATATATCCATTATAAAGATGGAAATTGAATATACTGTATTACAGTATGACTGTTAACCTTTTTGAAAGTATTCAAATGAAACATGCTTTTAAACTTTCTTTAATGCTTTGCAGAAGAAATAGCAGAGGGCACCGAAAATACTTTTAAAATCAACTGTCACATTTTTTCAGCTGCTAGAAAAACTAGAACTATATCAGCCAACGGCAAGAAATTGACAGGTATATATCCACACTCATTTTTCTTTTTTAACCTAAATTTATAAAATATAGTATTAGGTTTATTATCTTATAATATCATCAATGTAGTTACTTGTGAGAAATGATACATATTACTTTTCCAATAATTTAATAATAATTTTTGAAACCTAAAATTAAAGAGGACAGGGTTGACACAAACATTAAATCTGGCCACAATGGATTATCTCCCATTAAATTTTGAAATAAACATGCAGGTGAAGAGAAAGGGAGTTGAATCCACCAGGGGCAGATTAAGTGCATTATAGGCCCAGGGCTGTTTCCCAAACTTGGGCTCCTTTCTGCTATTTATCAATGAACCCCCCCCCCCCCCAATTAAAATGGTGGATTACTATTGATCCTTCTCCTCACACATGTCCAGCCCAGCACACCGAGTGTTTGAACATCAAAATGGTGGATTATTACAGGGAATAAAAATCCACCATTTTGATGTTCAAAAACTTGGTGTGCTGGGCTGGGCTGGGCACCTGTGAAGAGATGGATTAATAATAATCCACCATTTTGATATTCAAACACTTGGTGTGCGATTGATAATCCACCATTTTGATGGTCAAACACACTGGGCTGGGCAGTGGCAACTGTGAATAGAGAGGCAGGGCAGCAGTGACAGAGAGACTGATTAGAGCAGCAGCCATTTTAGTCAGTTTAGAGCCAAAGCTGCAGAGTGGCTGTAATCTGACTAAAATGGCTGCTGCTGGCCTCAGTGAGTCTCTCTGCCACTGCTGCTCTGCCTGAGTGCCTCTATCACACTCACAGCCCACTGCCCAGCGCCCAGCTGCCCAGCATTAACATTCATTCACTATTACTATGGAGATTTGGCTGCTCACTCTGGCTCCTGGCTGCTGCTGCTGGCAAGATGGAGGTTGCTCTCTTATAGTTGCCACGCACAAACCCAGCCCGTGGTCTGATGAAGATGGATGACACAGAGAATAGAGGGGCGGGCATTAGTGAGGTCACAGATGAGGCAGGCACGTCGGAGGCCAGCGGGGATGGTCAGCTTTGCCTTCTATGCCGGAGGAGATGTAGTCACGTGCCCGCTCCAAGACAGTCCTCCTCACTCTTCCTTGCTCCTCCCTAGCTTCCACCGGTGACAGGGCGGGGCCCGGCTGTTACTGCACAACTGAGTGCTACAGAGTGCAGAGTCAGACATATTCATTTGTACAAATTAGGCTGTTCTTGAACTTTGTGGTGGCGCAAATGGGGTGCTTGGGATTTGCGAATCGGCGATGGGGGCCCTTCACTCACCCGGGCCCGGGGCTGCCGACCCAAACGTCTCTATTATAATCCGCCACTCGAAACCAAACCTATGTGTATGGCCAGCTTTAGCATCTGATCTCTAGGGAGCTAATTGTATACTTAAGGTGCTTATACACATTCAATAGCAGTTGGCCAAACAATCTCCCATATACCTGGCTGCCCTATACACATATATGAAAACAAAAAGCCGCTTTGCTCCTGGGAGAGCAAATGGATTTGGTGAAAATATTCATTTTGCTTGATTCTTCTTTCCCCTAACATTATCTCTCAAGACAGAGGCAGGAAGTCCTTTACCAAACCTCTACCGAACACACCATTCTCGACTAAAGTAAGGTGTATGAGGACTTCAGTGTCTCATAGTCTGCTAAAACGTAATGGTCTAGAGCATTAGTCATCTGTAATATCCATTTTTTACTTATCATAGACCCTGACCTATTTCTAATTAGTGTTGATCGCGAATATTCTAATCGCAAATTTTTATTGCGAATATCGGCACTTTAAGAATTCACGAAGATGTAGAATATAGTGCTATATGTTCGTAATCGTGAATACTCTAGATTTTTTTTTCATCAGTACACTCACTGCTTCTTGCTTGTGGGCCAATGAAAAGGCTGCAATATCTTTGTCTGAGCTTAGCAACATTCCTTGC
>NC_053393.1:235509075-235584643 GCF_905171765.1 Bufo bufo
ACAGAATCAGACTTCTAATCTGCACCTAGCGTGTGTCTTAAGGTTTTTCTGAATGACACTATCAGTACCTTCAATGTAAGATATCCTTTTTGGATAGATTTCAAGTAGGCCTCAAATACCAGAAACTAGTTATTTTGAGAATGGCAAATTTGGAATAGTTTTTCAACCCAGAACAAAAAGTGTGCTTTTACGGTCACTGCAAATAACTTGACCAGCTAAAACAGTACAGATTTGGTTGAATAGAGATGTGAGGCCTGTTTTTTTTTGCGCTGTGTGACAGGTATAGGTTTAATCACAGAATCAGACTTCTATCTGCACGCTAGCGTGTGTCTAGGTTTTTCTGAATGACACTATCAGTACCTTCAATGTAAGATATCCTTTTTGGGATAGATTTCAAGTAGGCCTCAAATACCAGAAACTAGTTATTTTGAGAATGGCAAATTTGGGAATAGTTTTTCAACCAGAAAATAAAGTGGCTTTTACGGTCACTACAAATAACTTGACCAGCTAAAACAGTACAGATTTGGTTGAATAGAGATGTGAGGCCTGTTTTTTTTTGCGCTGTGTGACAGTATAGGTTTAATCACAGAATCAGACTTCTATCTGCACGCTAGCGTGTGTCTTAGGTTTTTCTGAATGACACTATCAGTACCTTCAATGTAAGATATCCTTTTTGGGATAGATTTCAAGTAGGCCTCAAATACCAGAAACTAGTTATTTTGAGAATGGCAAATTTGCTGAATAGTTTTTCAACCCAGAACAAAAAGTGTGCTTTTAACGGTCACTACAAATAACTTGACCAGCTAAAACAGTACAGATTTGTTGAATAGAGATGTGAGGCCTGTTTTTTTTTGCCTGTGTGACAGGTATAGGTTTAATGCACAGAATCAGACTTCTATCTGCACACTAGCGTGAGTCTTAGTTTTTCTGAATGACACTATCAGTACCTTCAATGTAAGATATCCTTTTGGGATAGATTTCAAGTAGGCCTCAAATACCAAAACTAGTTATTTTGAGAATGGCCAATTTGGGAATAGTTTTTCAACCCAGAACAAAAAGTGGTGCTTTTACGGTCACTACAATAACTTGACCAGCTAAAACAGTACAGATTTGGTTGAATAGAGATGTGAGGCCTGTTTTTTTTTTGCGCTGTGTGACAGGTATAGTTTAATCACAGAATCAGACTTCTATCTGCACCTAGCGTGTGTCTTAGGTTTTTCTGAATGACACTATCAGTACCTTCAATGTAAGATATCCTTTTTGATAGATTTCAAGTAGGGCCTCAAATACCAGAAACTAGTTATTTTGAGAATGGCAATTTGGTAATAGTTTTTCAACCAGAACAAAAAGTGTGCTTTTACGGTCACTACAAATAACTTGACCAGCTGAAAACAGTACAGAATTGGTTGAATAGAGATGTGAGGGCCTGTTTTTTTTTGCGCTGTGTGACAGGTATAGGTTTAATCACAGAATCAGACTTCTATCTGCACACTAGCGTGTGTCTTAGGTTTTTCTGAATGACACTATCAGTACCTTCAATGTAAGATATCCTTTTTGGGATAGATTTCAAGTAGGCCTCAAATACCAGAAACTAGTTATTTTGAGAATGGCAAATTTGGGAATAGTTTTTCAACCCAAAACAAAAAGTTGCTTTTACGGTCACTACAAATAACTTGACCACTAAAACAGTACAGATTTGGTTGAATAGAGATGTGAGGCCTGTTTTTTTTTGCGCTGTGTGACAGGTATAGGTTTAATCACAGAATCAGACTTTCTATCTGCACGCTAGCGTGTGGTCTTAGGTTTTTCTGAATGACACTATCAGTACCTTCAATGTAAGATATCCTTTTTGGGATAGATTTCAAGTAGGCCTCAAATACCAGAAACTAGTTATTTTGAGAATGGCAAATTTGGGAATAGTTTTTCAATCCAGAAAAAAAAAAGTGCTTTTTACGGTCACTAACAAATAACTTGACCAGCTAAAACAGGACAGATTTGGTTGAATAGAGATGTGAGGCCTGGTTTTTTTTGCGCTGTGTGACAGGTATAAGTTTAATCACAGAATCAGACTTCTATCTGCACGCTAGCGTGTGTCTTAGGTTTTTCTGAATGACACTATCAGTACCTTCAATGTAAGATATCCTTTTGGGATAGATTTCAAGTAGGCCTCAAATACCAGAAACTAGTTATTTTGAGAATGGCAAATTTGGGAATAGTTTTCAACCCAGAACAAAAAGTGTGCTTTTACGGTCACTACAAATAACTTGACCAGCTAAAACAGTACAGATTTGGTTGAATAGAGATGTGAGGCCTGTTTTTTTTTGCGCTGTGTGACAGGTATAAGTTTAATCACAGAATCAGACTTCTATCTGCACGCTAGCGTGTGTCTTAGGTTTTTCTGAATGACACTATCAGTACCTTCAATGTAAGATATCCTTTTGGGATAGATTTCAAGTAGGCCTCAAATACCAGAAACTAGTTATTTTGAGAATGGCCAATTTGGGAATAGTTTTTCAACCAGAACAAAAAGTGTGCTTTTACGGTCACTACAAATAACTTGACCAGCTAAAACAGTACAGATTTGGTTGAATAGAGATGTGAGGCCTGTTTTTTTTTGCGCTGTGTGACAGGTATAGGTTTAATCACAGAATCAGACTTCTATCTGCACGCTAGCGTGTGTCTTAGGTTTTTCTGAATGACACTATCAGTACCTTCAATGTAAGATATCCTTTTTGGGATAGATTTCAAGTAGGCCTCAATACCAGAAACTAGTTATTTTGAGAATGGCAAATTTGGGAATAGTTTTTCAACCCAGAACAAAAAGTGTGCTTTTACGGTCACTACAAATAACTTGACCAGCTGAAACAGTACAGATTTGGTTGAATAGAGATGTGAGGCCTGTTTTTTTTTGCATTGTGTGACAGGGTATAGGTTTAATCACAGAATCAGACTTCTATCTGCACACTAGCGTGTGTCTTAGGTTTTTCTGAATGACACTATCAGTACCTTCAATGTAAGATATCCTTTTTGGGATAGATTTCAAGTAGGCCTCAAATACCAGAAACTAGTTATTTTGAGAATGGCAAATTTGGGAATAGTTTTTCAACCCAGAACAAAAAGTGTGCTTTTAGGGTCACTACAAATAACTTGACCAGCTAAAACAGTACAGATTTGGTTGAATAGAGATGTGAGGCCTGTTTTTCTTTGCGCTGTGTGACAGGTATAGGTTTAATCACAGAATCAGACTTCTATCTGCACGCTAGCGTGTGTCTTAGGTTTTTCTGAATGACACTATCAGTATCTTCAATGTAAGATATCTTTTTTGGGATAGATTTCAAGTAGGCCTCAAATACCAGAAACTAGTTATTTTGAGAATGGCAAATTTGGGAATAGTTTTTTCAATCCACAAAATAAAAAGTGCTTTTACGGTCACTACAAATAACTTGACCAGCTAAAACAGTACAGATTTGGTTGAATAGAGATGTGAGGCCTGTTTTTTTTTGTGCTGTGTGACAAGTATAGGTTTAATCACAGAATCAGACTTCTATCTGCACGCTAGCGTGTGTCTTAGGTTTTTCTGAATGACACTATCAGTACCTTCAATGTAAGATATCCTTTTTGGGATAGATTTCAAGTAGGCCTCAAATACCAGAAACTAGTTATTTTGAGAATGGCAAATTTGGGAATAGTTTTTCAACCCAGAACAAAAAGTGTGCTTTTACGGTCACTACAAATAACTTGACCAGCTAAAACAGTACAGATTTGGTTGAATAGAGATGTGAGGCCTGTTTTTCTTTGCGCTGTGTGACAGGTATAGGTTTAATCACAGAATCAGACTTCTATCTGCACACTAGCGTGTGTCTTAGGTTTTTCTGAATGACACTATCAGTACCTTCAATGTAAGATATCCTTTTTGGGATAGATTTCAAGTAGGCCTCAAATACCAGAAACTAGTTATTTTGAGAATGGCAAATTTGGGAATAGTTTTTCAACCCAGAACAAAAAGTGTGCTTTTACGGTCACTACAAATAACTTGACCAGCTAAAACAGTACAGATTTGGTTGAATAGAGATGTGAGGCCTGTTTTTCTTTGCGCTGTGTGACAGGTATAGGTTTACTCACAGAATCAGACTTCTATCTGCACGCTAGCGTGTGTCTTAGGTTTTTCTGAATGACACTATCAGTACCTTCAATGTAAGATATCCTTTTTGGGATAGATTTCAAGTAGGCCTCAAATACAAGAAACTAGTTATTTTGAGAATGGCAAATTTGGGAATAGTTTTTTCAACCCAGAACAAAAAGTGTGCTTTTTACGGTCACTACAAATAACTTGACCAGCTAAAACAGTACAGATTTGGTTGAATAGAGATGTGAGGCCTGTTTTTTTTTGTGCTGTGTGACAGGTATAGGTTTAATCACAGAATCAGACTTCTATCTGCACGCTAGCGTGTGTCTTAGGTTTTTCTGAATGACACTATCAGTATCTTCAATGTAAGATATCTTTTTTGGGATAGATTTCAAGTAGGCCTCAAATACCAGAAACTAGTTATTTTGAGAATGGCAAATTTGGGAATAGTTTTTCAACCCAGAACAAAAAGTGTGCTTTTACGGTCACTACAAATAACTTGACCAGCTGAAACAGTACAGATTTGGTTGAATAGAGATGTGAGGTCTTTTTTTTTTTTGCGCTGTGTGACAGGTATAGGTTTAATCACAGAATCAGACTTCTATCTGCACACTAGCGTGTGTCTTAGGTTTTTCTGAATGACACTATCAGTACCTTCAATGTAAGATATCCTTTTTGGGATAGATTTCAAGTAGGCCTCAAATACCAGAAACTAGTTATTTTGAGAATGGCAAATTTGGGAATAGTTTTTTCAACCCAGAACAAAAAGTGTGCTTTTACGGTCACTACAAATAACTTGACCAGCTAAAACAGTACAGATTTGGTTGAATAGAGATGTGAGGCCTGTTTTTCTTTGCGCTGTGTGACAGGTATAGGTTTAATCACAGAATCAGACTTCTATCTGCACGCTAGCGTGTGTCTTAGGTTTTTCTGAATGACACTATCAGTACCTTCAATGTAAGATATCCTTTTTGGGATAGATTTCAAGTAGGCCTCAAATACAAGAAACTAGTTATTTTGAGAATGGCAAATTTGGGAATAGTTTTTCAACCCAGAACAAAAAGTGTGCTTTTACGGTCACTACAAATAACTTGACCAGCTAAAACAGTACAGATTTAGTTGAATAGAGATGTGAGGCCTGTTTTTTTTGTTGCGCTGTGTGACAGGTATAGGTTTAATCACAGAATCAGACTTCTATTTGCACACTAGCGTGTGTCTTAGGTTTTTCTGAATTACACTATCAGTACCTTCAATGTAAGATATCCTTTTTGGGATAGATTTCAAGTAGGCCTCAAATACCAGAAACTAGTTATTTTGAGAATGGCAAATTTGGGAATAGTTTTTCAACCCAGAACAAAAAGTGTGCTTTTAACGGTCACTACAAATAACTTGACCAGCTAAAACAGTACAGATTGGTTGAATAGAGATGTGAGGCCTGTTTTTCTTTGCGCTGTGTGACAGGTATAGGTTTAATCACAGAATCAGACTTCTATCTGCACACTAGCGTGTGTCTTAGGTTTTTCTGAATGACACTATCAGTACCTTCAATGTAAGATATCCTTTTTGGGATAGATTTCAAGTAGGCCTCAAATACCAGAAACTAGTTATTTTGAGAATGGCAAATTTGGAATAGTTTTTCAACCCAGAACAAAAAGTGTGCTTTTACGGTCACTACAAATAACTTGACCAGCTAAAACAGTACAGATTTGGTTGAATAGAGATGTGAGGCCTGTTTTTCTTTGCGCTGTGTGACAGGTATAGGTTTAATCACAGAATCAGACTTCTATCTGCACGCTAGCGTGTGTCTTAGGTTTTTCTGAATGACACTATCAGTACCTTCAATGTAAGATATCCTTTTTGGGATAGATTTCAAGTAGGCCTCAAATACAAGAAACTAGTTATTTTGAGAATGGCAAATTTGGGAATAGTTTTTCAACCCAGAACAAAAAGTGTGCTTTTACGGTCACTACAAATAACTTGACCAGCTAAAACAGTACAGATTTGTTGAATAGAGATGTGAGGCCTGTTTTTTTTTGCGCTGTGTGACAGGTATAGGTTTAATCACAGAATCAGACTTCTATCTGCACACTAGCGTGTGTCTTAGGTTTTTCTGAATTACACTATCAGTACCTTCAATGTAAGATATCCTTTTTGGGATAGATTTCAAGTTGGCCTCAAATACTAGAAACTAGTTATTTTGAAAATGGCAAATTTGGGAATAGTTTTTCAACCCAGAACAAAAAGTGTGCTTTTACGGTCACTACAAATAACTTGACCAGCTAAAACAGTACAGATTTGGTTGAATAGAGATGTGAGGCCTGTTTTTTTTTGCGCTGTGTGACAGGTATAGGTTTAATCACAGAATCAGACTTCTATCTGCACGCTAGCGTGTGTCTTAGGTTTTTCTGAATGACACTATCAGTATCTTCAATGTAAGATATCTTTTTTTGGGATAGATTTCAAGTAGGCCTCAAATACCAGAAACTAGTTATTTTGAGAATGGCAAATTTGGGAATAGTTTTTCAACCCAGAACAAAAAGTGTGCTTTTACGGTCACTACAAATAACTTGACCAGCTGAAACAGTACAGATTTGGTTGAATAGAGATGTGAGGTCTGTTTTTTTTTTGCGCTGTGTGACAGGTATAGGTTTAATCACAGAATCAGACTTCTATCTGCACACTAGCGTGTGTCTTAGGTTTTTCTGAATGACACTATCAGTACCTTCAATGTAAGATATCCTTTTTGGGATAGATTTCAAGTAGGCCTCAAATACCAGAAACTAGTTATTTTGAGAATGGCAAATTTGGGAATAGTTTTTCAACCCAGAACAAAAAGTGTGCTTTTACGGTCACTACAAATAACTTGACCAGCTAAAACAGTACAGATTTGGTTGAATAGAGATGTGAGGCCTGTTTTTTTTGCGCTGTGTGACAGGTATAGGTTTAATCACAGAATCAGACTTCTATCTGCACGCTAGCGTGTGTCTTAGGTTTTTCTGAATGACACTATCAGTACCTTCAATGTAAGATATCCTTTTTGGGATAGATTTCAAGTAGGCCTCAAATACCAGAAACTAGTTATTTGAGAATGGCAAATTTGGGAATAGTTTTTCAACCCAGAACAAAAAGTGTGCTTTTACGGTCACTACAAATAACTTGACCAGCTAAAACAGTACAGATTTGGTTGAATAGAGATGTGAGGCCTGTTTTTTTTTGCGCTGTGTGACAGGTATAGGTTTAATCACAGAATCAGACTTCTATCTGCACGCTAGCGTGTGTCTTAGGTTTTTCTGAATGACACTATCAGTACCTTCAATGTAAGATATCCTTTTTGGGATAGATTTCAAGTAGGCCTCAAATACCAGAAACTAGTTATTTTGAGAATGGCAAATTTGGGAATAGTTTTTCAACCCATAACAAAAAGTGTGCTTTTACGGTCACTACAAATAACTTGACCAGCTAAAACAGTACAGATTTGGTTGAATAGAGATGTGAGGCCTGTTTTTTTTTGTGCTGTGTGACAGGTATAGGTTTAATCACAGAATCAGACTTCTATCTGCACGCTAGCGTGTGTCTTAGGTTTTTCTGAATGACACTATCAGTACCTTCAATGTAAGATATCTTTTTGGGATAGATTTCAAGTAGGCCTCAAATACCAGAAACTAGTTATTTTGAGAATGGCAAATTTGGGAATAGTTTTTCAATCCCAGAACAAAAAGTGTGCTTTTACGGTCACTACAAATAACTTGACCAGCTAAAACAGTACAGATTTGGTTGAATAGAGATGTGAGGCCTGTTTTTTTTTGCGCTGTGTGACAGGTATAGGTTTAATCACAGAATCAGACTTCTATCTGCACGCTAGCGTGTGTCTTAGGTTTTTCTGAATGACACTATCAGTACCTTCAATGTAAGATATCCTTTTTGGGATAGATTTCAAGTAGGCCTCAAATACCAGAAACTAGTTATTTTGAGAATGGCAAATTTGGGAATAGTTTTTCAACCCAGAACAAAAAGTGTGCTTTTACGGTCACTACAAATAACTTGACCAGCTAAAACAGTACAGATTTGGTTGAATAGAGATGTGAGGCCTGTTTTTTTTTTTTTGCGCTGTGTGACAGGTATAAGTTTAATCACAGAATCAGACTTCTATCTGCACGCTAGCGTGTGTCTTAGGTTTTTCTGAATGACACTATCAGTACCTTCAATGTAAGATATCCTTTTTGGGATAGATTTCAAGTAGGCCTCAAATACCAGAAACTAGTTATTTTGAGAATGGCAAATTTGGGAATAGTTTTTCAACCCAGAACAAAAAGTGTGCTTTTACGGTCACTACAAATAACTTGACCAGCTAAAACAGTACAGATTTGGTTGAATAGAGATGTGAGGCCTGTTTTTTTTTTGCGCTGTGTGACAGGTATAGGTTTAATCACAGAATCAGACTTCTATCTGCACGCTAGCGTGTGTCTTAGGTTTTTCTGAATGACACTATCAGTACCTTCAATGTAAGATATCCTTTTTGGGATAGATTTCAAGTAGGCCTCAAATACCAGAAACTAGTTATTTTGAGAATGGCAAATTTGGCAATAGTTTTTCAACCCAGAACAAAAAGTCTGCTTTTACGGTCACTACAAATAACTTGACCAGCTAAAACAGTACAGATTTGGTTGAATAGAGATGTGAGGCCTGTTTTTTTTTGCGCTGTGTGACAGGTATAGGTTTAATCACAGAATCAGACTACTTTCTGCACTCTAGCGTGTGTCTTAGGTTTTTCTGAATGACACTATCAGTACCTTCAATGTAAGATATCCTTTTTGGGATAGATTTCAAGTAGGCCTCAAATACCAGAAACTAGTTATTTTGAGAATGGCAAATTTGGGAATAGTTTTTCAATCCAGAACAAAAAGTGTGCTTTTACGGTCACTACAAATAACTTGACCAGCTAAAACAGTACAGATTTGGTTGAATAGAGATGTGAGGCCTGTTTTTTTTTGCGCTGTGTGACAGGTATAGGTTTAATCACAGAATCAGACTTCTATCTGCACGCTAGCGTGTGTCTTAGGTTTTTCTGAATGACACTATCAGTACCTTCAATGTAAGATTTCCTTTTTGGGATAGATTTCAAGTAGGCCTCAAATACCAGAAACTAGTTATTTTGAGAATGGCAAATTTGGGAATAGTTTTTCAACCCAGAAAAAAAAGTTTGCTTTTACGGTCACTACAAATAACTTGACCAGCTAAAACAGTACAGATTTGGTTGAATAGAGATGTGAGGCCTGTTTTTTTTTGCGCTGTGTGACAGGTATAGGTTTAATCACAGAATCAGACTTCTATCTGCACGCTAGCGTGTGTCTTAGGTTTTTCTGAATGACACTATCAGTACCTTCAATGTAAGATATCTTTTTGGGATAGATTTCAAGTAGGCCTCAAATACCAGAAACTAGTTATTTTGAGAATGGCAAATTTGGGAATAGTTTTTCAACCCAGAAAAAAAAGTGTGCTTTTACGGTCACTACAAATAACTTGACCAGCTAAAACAGTACAGATTTGGTTGAATAGAGATGTGAGGCCTGTTTTTTTTTGCGCTGTGTGACAGGTATAGGTTTAATCACAGAATCAGACTTCTATCTGCACGCTAGCGTGTGTCTTAGGTTTTTCTGAATGACACTATCAGTACCTTCAATGTAAGATATCCTTTTTGGGATAGATTTCAAGTAGGCCTCAAATACCAGAAACTAGTTATTTTGAGAATGGCAAATTTGGGAATAGTTTTTCAACCCAGAACAAAAAGTGTGCTTTTACGGTCACTACAAATAACTTGACCAGCTAAAACAGTACAGATTTGTTTGAATAGAGATGTGAGGCCTGTTTTTTTTTGCGCTGTGTGACAGGTATAGGTTTAATCACAGAATCAGACTTCTATCTGCACACTAGCGTGTGTCTTAGGTTTTTCTGAATGACACTATCAGTACCTTCAATGTAAGATATCCTTTTTGGGATAGATTTCAAGTAGGCCTCAAATACCAGAAACTAGTTATTTTGAGAATGGCAAATTTGGGAATAGTTTTTCAACCCAGAAAATAAAAGTGTGCTTTTACGGTCACTACAAATAACTTGACCAGCTAAAACAGTACAGATTTGGTTGAATAGAGATGTGAGGCCTGTTTTTTTTTGCGCTGTGTGACAGGTATAGGTTTAATCACAGAATCAGACTTCTATCTGCACGCTAGCGTGTGTCTTAGGTTTTTCTGAATGACACTATCAGTACCTTCAATGTAAGATATCCTTTTTGGGATAGATTTCAAGTAGGCCTCAAATACCAGAAACTAGTTATTTTGAGAATGGCAAATTTGGGAATAGTTTTTCAACCCAGAAAAAAAAAGTGCTTTTACGGTCACTACAAATAACTTGACCAGCTAAAACAGTACAGATTTGGTTGAATAGAGATGTGAGGCCTGTTTTTTTTTGCGCTGTGTGACAGGTATAGGTTTAATCACAGAATCAGACTTCTATCTGCACGGTAGCGTGTGTCTTAGGTTTTTCTGAATGACACTATCAGTACCTTCAATGTAAGATATCCTTTTTGGGATAGATTTCAAGTAGGCCTCAAATACCAGAAACTAGTTATTTTGAGAATGGCAAATTTGGGAATAGTTTTTCAACCCAGAACAAAAAGTTGCTTTTACGGTCACTACAAATAACTTGACCAGCTAAAACAGTACAGATTTGGTTGAATAGAGATGTGAGGCCTGTTTTTTTTTGCGCTGTGTGACAGGTATAGGTTTAATCACAGAATCAGACTTCTATCTGCACGCTAGCGTGTGTCTTAGGTTTTTCTGAATGACACTATCAGTACCTTCAATGTAAGATATCCTTTTTGGGATAGATTTCAAGTAGGCCTCAAATACCAGAAACTAGTTATTTTGAGAATGGCAAATTTGGGAATAGTTTTTCAACCCAGAAAAAAAAGGTGCTTTTACGGTCACTACAAATAACTTGACCAGCTAAAACAGTACAGATTTGGTTGAATAGAGATGTGAGGCCTGTTTTTTTTTGCGCTGTGTGACAGGTATAGGTTTAATCACAGAATCAGACTTCTATCTGCACGCTAGCGTGTGTCTTAGGTTTTTCTGAATGACACTATCAGTACCTTCAATGTAAGATATCCTTTTTGGGATAGATTTCAAGTAGGCCTCAAATACCAGAAACTAGTTATTTTGAGAATGGCAAATTTGGGAATAGTTTTTCAACCCAGAACAAAAAGTGTGCTTTTACGGTCACTACAAATAACTTGACCAGCTAAAACAGTACAGATTTGGTTGAATAGAGATGTGAGGCCTGTTTTTTTTTGCGCTGTGTGACAGGTATAGGTTTAATCACAGAATCAGACTTCTATCTGCACGCTAGCGTGTGTCTTAGGTTTTTCTGAATGACACTATCAGTACCTTCAATGTAAGATATCCTTTTTGGGATAGATTTCAAGTAGGCCTCAAATACCAGAAACTAGTTATTTTGAGAATGGCAAATTTGGGAATAGTTTTTCAACCCAGAACAAAAAGTGTGCTTTTACGGTCACTACAAATAACTTGACCAGCTAAAACAGTACAGATTTGGTTGAATAGAGATGTGAGGCCTGTTTTTTTTTGCTGCTGTGTGACAGGTATAGGTTTAATCACAGAATCAGACTTCTATCTGCACGCTAGCGTGTGTCTTAGGTTTTTCTGAATGACACTATCAGTACCTTCAATGTAAGATATCCTTTTTGGGATAGATTTCAAGTAGGCCTCAAATACCAGAAACTAGTTATTTTGAGAATGGCAAATTTGGGAATAGTTTTTCAACCCAGAACAAAAAGTCTGCTTTTACGGTCACTACAAATAACTTGACCAGCTAAAACAGTACAGATTTGGTTGAATAGAGATGTGAGGCCTGTTTTTTTTTGCGCTGTGTGACAGGTATAGGTTTAATCACAGAATCAGACTTCTATCTGCACGCTAGCGTGTGTCTTAGGTTTTTCTGAATGACACTATCAGTACCTTCAATGTAAGATATCCTTTTTGGGATAGATTTCAAGTAGGCCTCAAATACCAGAAACTAGTTATTTTGAGAATGGCAAATTTGGGAATAGTTTTTCAACCCAGAACAAAAAGTGTGCTTTTACGGTCACTACAAATAACTTGACCAGCTAAAACAGTACAGATTTGGTTGAATAGAGATGTGAGGCCTGTTTTTTTTTGCGCTGTGTGACAGGTATAGGTTTAATCACAGAATCAGACTTCTATCTGCACGCTAGCGTGTGTCTTAGGTTTTTCTGAATGACACTATCAGTACCTTCAATGTAAGATATCCTTTTTGGGATAGATTTCAAGTAGGCCTCAAATACCAGAAACTAGTTATTTTGAGAATGGCAAATTTGGGAATAGTTTTTCAACCCAGAACAAAAAGTGTGCTTTTACGGTCACTACAAATAACTTGACCAGCTAAAACAGTACAGATTTGGTTGAATAGAGATGTGAGGCCTGTTTTTTTTTGCGCTGTGTGACAGGTATAGGTTTAATCACAGAATCAGACTTCTATCTGCACGCTAGCGTGTGTCTTAGGTTTTTCTGAATGACACTATCAGTACCTTCAATGTAAGATATCCTTTTTGGGATAGATTTCAAGTAGGCCTCAAATACCAGAAACTAGTTATTTTGAGAATGGCAAATTTGGGAATAGTTTTTCAACCCAGAACAAAAAGTGTGCTTTTACGGTCACTACAAATAACTTGACCAGCTAAAACAGTACAGATTTGGTTGAATAGAGATGTGAGGCCTGTTTTTTTTTGCGCTGTGTGACCGGTATAGGTTTAATCACAGAATCAGACTTCTATCTGCACGCTAGCGTGTGTCTTAGGTTTTTCTGAATGACACTATCAGTACCTTCAATGTAAGATATCCTTTTTGGGATAGATTTCAAGTAGGCCTCAAATACCAGAAACTAGTTATTTTGAGAATGGCAAATTTGGGAATAGTTTTTCAACCCAGAACAAAAAGTGTGCTTTTACGGTCACTACAAATAACTTGACCAGCTAAAACAGTACAGATTTGGTTGAATAGAGATGTGAGGCCTGTTTTTTTTTTGCGCTGTGTGACAGGTATAGGTTTAATCACAGAATCAGACTTCTATCTGCACACTAGCGTGTGTCTTAGGTTTTTCTGAATGACACTATCAGTACCTTTAATGTAAGATATCCTTTTTGGGATAGATTTCAAGTAGGCCTCAAATACCAGAA
This sequence comes from Bufo bufo, assembly GCF_905171765.1. Classification (NCBI taxonomy): domain Eukaryota; kingdom Metazoa; phylum Chordata; class Amphibia; order Anura; family Bufonidae; genus Bufo; species Bufo bufo. The sequence continues at coordinate 235,522,473 of NC_053393.1, forward strand.
ACTAGTTATTTTGAGAATGGCAAATTTGGGAATAGTTTTTCAACCCAGAACAAAAAGTGTGCTTTTACGGTCACTACAAATAACTTGACCAGCTAAAACAGTACAGATTTGGTTGAATAGAGATGTGAGGCCTGTTTTTTTTTGCGCTGTGTGACAGGTATAGGTTTAATCACAGAATCAGACTTCTATCTGCACGCTAGCGTGTGTCTTAGGTTTTTCTGAATGACACTATCAGTACCTTCAATGTAAGATATCCTTTTTGGGATAGATTTCAAGTAGGCCTCAAATACCAGAAACTAGTTATTTTGAGAATGGCAAATTTGGGAATAGTTTTTCAACCCAGAACAAAAAGTGTGCTTTTACGGTCACTACAAATAACTTGACCAGCTAAAACAGTACAGATTTGGTTGAATAGAGATGTGAGGCCTGTTTTTTTTTTGCGCTGTGTGACAGGTATAGGTTTAATCACAGAATCAGAATTCTATCTGCACAGTAGCGTGTGTCTTAGGTTTTTCTGAATGACACTATCAGTACCTTTAATGTAAGATATCCTTTTTGGGATAGATTTCAAGTAGGCCTCAAATACCAGAAACTAGTTATTTTGAGAATGGCAAATTTGGGAATAGTTTTTCAACCCAGAACAAAAAGTGTGCTTTTACGGTCACTACAAATAACTTGACCAGCTAAAACAGTACAGATTTGGTTGAATAGAGATGTGAGGCCTGTTTTTTTTTGCGCTGTGTGACAGGTATAGGTTTAATCACAGAATCAGACTTCTATCTGCACACTAGCGTGTGTCTTAGGTTTTTCTGAATGACACTATCAGTACCTTCAATGTAAGATATCCTTTTTGGGATAGATTTCAAGTAGGCCTCAAATACCAGAAACTAGTTATTTTGAGAATGGCAAATTGTGGAATAGTTTTTCAACCCAGAACAAAAAGTGTGCTTTTACGGTCACTACAAATAACTTGACCAGCTAAAACAGTACAGATTTGGTTGAATAGAGATGTGAGGCCTGTTTTTTTTTTGCGCTGTGTGACAGGTATAGGTTTAATCACAGAATCAGACTTCTATCTGCACACTAGCGTGTGTCTTAGGTTTTTCTGAATGACACTATCAGTACCTTCAATGTAAGATATCCTTTTTGGGATAGATTTCAAGTAGGCCTCAAATACCAGAAACTAGTTATTTTGAGAATGGCAAATTTGGGAATAGTTTTTCAACCCAGAACAAAAAGTGTGCTTTTACGGTCACTACAAATAACTTGACCAGCTAAAACAGTACAGATTTGGTTGAATAGAGATGTGAGGCCTGTTTTTTTTTGCGCTGTGTGACAGGTATAGGTTTAATCACAGAATCAGACTTCTATCTGCACGCTAGCGTGTGTCTTAGGTTTTTCTGAATGACACTATCAGTACCTTCAATGTAAGATATCCTTTTTGGGATAGATTTCAAGTAGGCCTCAAATACCAGAAACTAGTTATTTTGAGAATGGCAAATTTGGGAATAGTTTTTCAACCCAGAACAAAAAGTCTGCTTTTACGGTCACTACAAATAACTTGACCAGCTGAAACAGTACAGATTTGGTTGAATAGAGATGTGAGGCCTGTTTTTTTTTTGCGCTGTGTGACAGGTATAGGTTTAATCACAGAATCAGACTTCTATCTGCACACTAGCGTGTGTCTTAGGTTTTTCTGAATGACACTATCAGTACCTTCAATGTAAGATATCCTTTTTGGGATAGATTTCAAGTAGGCCTCAAATACCAGAAACTAGTTATTTTGAGAATGGCAAATTTGGGAATAGTTTTTCAACCCAGAACAAAAAGTGTGCTTTTACGGTCACTACAAATAACTTGACCAGCTAAAACAGTACAGATTTGGTTGAATAGAGATGTGAGGCCTGTTTTTTTTTGCGCTGTGTGACAGGTATAGGTTTAATCACAGAATCAGACTTCTATCTGCACGCTAGCGTGTGTCTTAGGTTTTTCTGAATGACACTATCAGTATCTTCAATGTAAGATATCTTTTTGGGATAGATTTCAAGTAGGCCTCAAATACCAGAAACTAGTTATTTTGAGAATGGCAAATTTGGGAATAGTTTTTCAACCCAGAAATAAAAAGTGCTTTTACGGTCACTACAAATAACTTGACCAGCTAAAACAGTACAGATTTGGTTGAATAGAGATGTGAGGCCTGTTTTTTTTTGCGCTGTGTGACAGTATAGGTTTAATCACAGAATCAGACTTCTATCTGCACGCTAGCGTGTGTCTTAGGTTTTTCTGAATGACACTATCAGTACCTTCAATGTAAGATATCCTTTTTGGGATAGATTTCAAGTAGGCCTCAAATACCAGAAACTAGTTATTTTGAGAATGGCAAATTTGGGAATAGTTTTTCAACCCAGAACAAAAAGTGTGCTTTTAACGGTCACTACAAATAACTTGACCAGCTAAAACAGTACAGATTTGGTTGAATAGAGATGTGAGGCCTGTTTTTTTTTGCGCTGTGTGACAGGTATAGGTTTAATCACAGAATCAGACTTCTATCTGCACACTAGCGTGTGTCTTAGGTTTTTCTGAATGACACTATCAGTACCTTCAATGTAAGATATCCTTTTTGGGATAGATTTCAAGTAGGCCTCAAATACCAGAAACTAGTTATTTTGAGAATGGCAAATTTGGGAATAGTTTTTCAACCCAGAACAAAAAAGTGTGCTTTTACGGTCACTACAAATAACTTGACCAGCTAAAACAGTACAGATTTGGTTGAATAGAGATGTGAGGCCTGTTTTTTTTTGCGCTGTGTGACAGGTATAGGTTTAATCACAGTATCAGACTTCTATCTGCACGCTAGCGTGTGTCTTAGGTTTTTCTGAATGACACTATCAGTACCTTCAATGTAAGATATCCTTTTTGGGATAGATTTCAAGTAGGCCTCAAATACCAGAAACTAGTTATTTTGAGAATGGCAAATTTGGGAATAGTTTTTCAACCCAGAAAATAAAAGTGTGCTTTTACGGTCACTACAAATAACTTGACCAGCTAAAACAGTACAGATTTGGTTGAATAGAGATGTGAGGCCTGTTTTTTTTTGCGCTGTGTGACAGGTATAGGTTTAATCACAGAATCAGACTTCTATCTGCACGCTAGCGTGTGTCTTAGGTTTTTCTGAATGACACTATCAGTACCTTCAATGTAAGATATCCTTTTTGGGATAGATTTCAAGTAGGCCTCAAATACCAGAAACTAGTTATTTTGAGAATGGCAAATTTGGGAATAGTTTTTCAACCCAGAACAAAAAGTCTGCTTTTACGGTCACTACAAATAACTTGACCAGCTAAAACAGTACAGATTTGGTTGAATAGAGATGTGAGGCCTGTTTTTTTTTTGCGCTGTGTGACAGGTATAGGTTTAATCACAGAATCAGACTTCTATCTGCACGCTAGCGTGTGTCTTAGGTTTTTCTGAATGACACTATCAGTATCTTCAATGTAAGATATCTTTTTGGGATAGATTTCAAGTAGGCCTCAAATACCAGAAACTAGTTATTTTGAGAATGGCAAATTTGGGAATAGTTTTTCAATCCAGAAAATAAAAGGTGCTTTTACGGTCACTACAAATAACTTGACCAGCTAAAACAGTACAGATTTGGTTGAATAGAGATGTGAGGCCTGTTTTTTTTTGCGCTGTGTGACAGGTATAGGTTTAATCACAGAATCAGACTTCTATCTGCACGCTAGCGTGTGTCTTAGGTTTTTCTGAATGACACTATCAGTACCTTCAATGTAAGATATCCTTTTTGGGATAGATTTCAAGTAGGCCTCAAATACCAGAAACTAGTTATTTTGAGAATGGCAAATTTGGGAATAGTTTTTCAACCCAGAACAAAAAGTGTGCTTTTACGGTCACTACAAATAACTTGACCAGCTAAAACAGTACAGATTTGGTTGAATAGAGATGTGAGGCCTGTTTTTTTTTGCGCTGTGTGACAGGTATAGGTTTAATCACAGAATCAGACTTCTATCTGCACGCTAGCGTGTGTCTTAGGTTTTTCTGAATGACACTATCAGTATCTTCAATGTAAGATATCCTTTTTGGGATAGATTTCAAGTAGGCCTCAAATACCAGAAACTAGTTATTTTGAGAATGGCAAATTTGGGAATAGTTTTTCAACCCAGAAAAAAAAGTGTGCTTTTACGGTCACTACAAATAACTTGACCAGCTAAAACAGTACAGATTTGGTTGAATAGAGATGTGAGGCCTGTTTTTTTTTTGCGCTGTGTGACAGGTATAGGTTTAATCACAGAATCAGACTTCTATCTGCACGCTAGCGTGTGTCTTAGGTTTTTCTGAATGACACTATCAGTACCTTCAATGTAAGATATCCTTTTTGGGATAGATTTCAAGTAGGCCTCATATACCAGAAACTAGTTATTTTGAGAATGGCAAATTTGGGAATAGTTTTTCAACCCAGAACAAAAAGTGTGCTTTTACGGTCACTACAAATAACTTGACCAGCTAAAACAGTACAGATTTGGTTGAATAGAGATGTGAGGCCTGTTTTTTTTTGCGCTGTGTGACAGGTATAGGTTTAATCACAGAATCAGACTTCTATCTGCACGCTAGCGTGTGTCTTAGGTTTTTCTGAATGACACTATCAGTACCTTCAATGTAAGATATCCTTTTTGGGATAGATTTCAAGTAGGCCTCATATACCAGAAACTAGTTATTTTGAGAATGGCAAATTTGGGAATAGTTTTTCAACCCAGAACAAAAAGTGTGCTTTTACGGTCACTACAAATAACTTGACCAGCTAAAACAGTACAGATTTGGTTGAATAGAAATGTCAGGTCTATTTTTTAGGCGCTGGGTGACAGGCTCAACTTGCCCCTGATGTAGTATATGGCCAAAAAATAACCACACTGTTGATGGTTAAATGCACTTGGGTGACACAGGCTCAGCCTGCACCAGATGTAGTATATGGCCAAAAAATAATCAGACTGTTGATGGTTAAATGCACTTCGGTGACACAGGCTCAGCCTGCAGCTGATGTAGTATATGGCCAAAAAATAACCAGACTGTTGATGGTTTAATGCACTTCGGTGACACAGGCTCAGCCTGCAGCTGATGTAGGATATAGCACAAAATAACCACACTATTAAATACACTGGTTAAATACACTTGGTGATAGCTTGTGCTGGCGCACCACAAGTCCCAAAATGGCCGCCGATCACCACAGAAAAAAAGTGATCTAAAAACGCTCTGGGCAGCCTCAAAAAAGTGAGCAAGTCAATATTAGCACTTCAATGATCCACAGCTGCAGATCGATCACAGAATGAAGCCTTTTGGAGGAGTTAATCTGCCTAATCTCGCCCTAACGTCACAGCTGCAACCTCTCCCTATGCTTGAATCAGCAGAGTGACGTGCAGCGCTACGTGACCCAAGCTTATATAGAGGCTGGGTCACATACTGCACTGGCCAATCACAGCCATGCCAATAGTAGTCAAGGCTGTGATGGTCTCTTGGGGCAAGTAGTATGACGCTTGTTGATTGGCTGCTTTGCAGCCTTTCAAAAAGCGCCAAGAAAGCGCCGAACACCGAACACAGACTTTTACGAAAATGTTCGGGTTCGGGTCCGTGTCACGGACACCCCAAAATTCGGTACGAACCCGAACTATACAGTTCGGGTTCGCTCATCCCTAATTCTGTCACCAGTTTTTTACCCCCCCATTTAAAAATATGGTTATCTTCATGGAGCTCTAGCGATTCCTAATGTGGTCTTATAACCGAAATCTGTAGGCTCATTTTGTCAAAAAAATGTTATAACTAACCTGTCATTCATCTCACAAAGGTGCCCAAGGGGATGCTCATGTCTTCCAGATGCCGCCCGCACCCGCCGCCGTTCGTGCCCAGCTCCTCCTTTGCTGTCATCAGTGCAGCCTCAGAATCCTTTGCTACGCCTCCGGCTCTCCCTCACTCCCCCTCCTTCTTCTCTAACATCCCGCGCGTGCGCACAGGCCTGTGCCTCATGCGCCCGTGCGGACTTCTCCGTTCGGCTTCATGGAGCGAAGTGCCGGCGCCAGCCTGTCAGAGGCCTGTGCGCACGCGCGGGATGTTAGAGAAGAAGGAGGGGGGAGTGAGGGAGAGCCGGAGGCGTAGCAAAGGATTCTGAGGCGGCGCTGATGACAGCAAAGGAGGAGCTGGGCACGAACGGCGGCGGGTGCGGGCGGCATCTGGAAGAAATGAGCATCCCCTTGGGCACCTTTGTGAGATGAATGACAGGTTAGTTATAACGTTTTTTAGACAAAATGAGCCTACAGATTTCGGTTATAAGACCACATTAGGAATCGCTAGAGCTCCATGAACATAACCATATTTGTAAATGGGGGGGGTAAAAAACTGGTGACAAAATCCCTTTAAAGTGTGGTACAACTGGCTCCTCTTTTGAGGGATATTAGCGCCATTAACATTGAGGGAGTAAACCTTCACTTCAGCCATAGTCAAACATACAATCCCTTAGGTGACCAGCAATATTGTAGATGTCAGGCAAGACAGGGCACAGATAGAGATAATCAAAAATAACTATGAACAAAACAAATGGGCTGCAGGGCCCAATGGCGTCTCTAGATGCTATAACGCACACACTGATCATATAATCAAGGTCAGTGGGGGGAAACATGTGTGGAGAAGCCACCGGGACTCATCTCCAACCACCCGGTCTATCAGGCTAGAAAGTGAGACCCGTACTCACATTATTAAACTGCACATAAGTACAAGGGAAAAAACATATGGGTTAGTGACAATTCCCCAACAGGGGGAGGTAACTCTACTACCTCAATGAAGAAAACATATCCATGTGAAAGTGACACACTATGAATATACCAAAAGTGAGAGCATTAGCAGAATAAACTTCTCTTGTGGAATCAAAGTCTCACTCCTCATGCGATCCTCTTCCTCGGCGAACGGCTTTTACCAGCTGTTTGCCAGTGCAGATTCTGGGGGAGCTGAGGTAGATCTGGCGGGAACGATGTCGGCAGCCATGATGGGATTTCTAGTGGCTCCATCTGCAGTGCGTCCCACATCTTAGGCAAATCTTCTGGTGTTCGCACAGTAAATTGTCAACCCTCAATAGTGGTTGTTAAGCCAAAGGGAAAGAGACATTTCATCGGGAGCTTCCTCTCCCTTAAAGCGTTAGTAAGTGGGCAGAAGGCTCTCCTTTTAGCTAGTGTACTAGCCGCCAAGTCCTGGAACAGCAGGATTTCATGCTCATCTAATAAAAGGTCACCAGCTTCTCTTGCAGCCTTGAGCAAAGCTGTAGTGTCCAAATAATTCAATAAAGCACACACCACATCTCTCGGTGGTTCTGTGGCTGGCGGCTTTAGTCTCAGGGCCCTATGCGCCCGTTCAATAACAATGGCATCTGCACGCTCTTTGCCTATGAGCATTTCAAACAAATGTCGCATTGTGGGTGTTAGCTCTTCAGTGGGGACTGACTCTGGTATGCCTCTAAGGCGGATATTCTTTTGTTGGCCCCTGTTCTCCTGGTCTTCTAAATACAGGAATGCATTGTTTACCTGTTTACAGACCGAGGCAAGTTGGCTTTGTATCCCGGCACTATGCTGCGACATGAGGGAGTGTGAATCCTCCAGGGCCTCTACTCTGTGGCCCATATGTAGGACCTCTGTTTTAATGTCCGACAGCTCCTTCAGGACTGGCGATAGAGCTTTATCTAGTGACTGGGCTAATGACTGCTGCAGGAAGGCTGTAGTGATCGGTAGGGCGTCTCTCTCACCTTGAAGCTCAGAGCCGGCTTCTGAGGAATCACCATCAGAGTCATGTTCCCGCGTCTCCACTGTTGGCGTGTTTCGCGCCGTCTTTCCCTGCTCCGGCTGAGAAGAAACCCTCTTACTGAGGTATTTATTCATGTCGCTTTGCGAACTTTTCAGTTTTGGGGTGCTTTCCACCTCCCCTCTTCTTTCTCTGCCAATTTCCCCCATAATCTCGTCGGGTAGCTTTGAAATAGGCTAAAAGACTGGGTTTATGGCGAGGAGCTCAGACGCACACGTCCTCCACCATGCTCAGTCGGCTCCGCCCCCAGTTCTGTGCTATTATTGAATGCACTTAGCACCTCTGCACTTAGCACCTCCAAAAGAAGGTTCTAACCCAGTATTTAATTGTAGCTATAAACAATAGTGATCAGTGCCTATAACACAGTCAGGTCCATAAATATTGGGACATCGACACAATTCTAACATTTTTGGCTCCATACACCACCACAATGGATTTGAAATGAAACGAACAAGATGTGCTTTAACTGCAGACTGTCAGCTTTAATTTGAGGGTATATACATCCAAATCCAAATCAGGTGATTTGTTAAGGAACCAAAAGTAATGGGACAGAATAATAATCATAAATCAAACTTTCACCTTTTAATACTTGGTTGCAAATCCTTTGCAGTCAATTACAGCCTGAAGTCTGGAACGCATAGACATCACCAGACACTGGGTTTCATCCCTGGTGATGCTCTGCCAGGTGTTTACTGCAACTGTCTTCAGTTCCTGCTCGTTCTTGGGGAATTTTCCCTTCAGTTTTGTCCTCAGCAAGTAAAATGCATGCTCAATCGGGTTCAGGTCAGGTGATTGACTTGGCCATTGCATAACATTCCACTTCTTTCCCTTAAAAAACTCTTTGGTTGCTTTTGCAGTATGCTTTGGGTCATTGTCCATCTGCATTGTGAAGCTCCGTCCAATGAGTTCTGAAGCATTTGGCTGAATATGAGCAGATAATATTGCCTGAAACACTTCAGAATTTATCCTGCTACTTTTTTCACCAGTCACATCATCAATAAATAAAAGAGAACCAGTTCCATTGGCAGCCATACATGCCCACGCCATGACACTACCATCACCATGCTTCACTGTTGAGGTGGTATGCTTAGGATCATGAGCAGTTCCTTTCCTTCTCCATACTCTTCTTTTCCCATCACTCTGGTACAAGTTGATCTTGGCCTCATCTGTCCATAGGATGTTGTTCCAGAACTGTGAAGGCTTTTTTAGATGTTGTTTCGCAAACTCTAATCTGGCCTTCCTATTTTTGAGGCTTACCAATGGTTCGCATCTTGTGGTGAACCCTCTGTATTCACTCTGGTGAAGTCTTCTCTTGATCGTTGACTTTGACACACATACACCTACCTCCTGGAGAGTGTTCTTGATCTGGCCAACTGTTGTGAAGGGTGTTTTCTTCACCAGGAAAATAATTCTTCGGTCATCCACCACAGTTGTTTTCCGTAGTCTTCCGAGTCTTCTGGTGTTGCTGAGCGAACCGGTGCGTACCATCTTTTTAAAAATGTTCCAAACAGTTGTTTTGGCCACGCCTAATGTTTTTGCTATCTCTCTGATGGGTTTGTTTTGTTTTTTCAGCCTAATAATGGCTTGCTTCACTGATAGTGACAGCTCTTTGGATCTCATCTTGAGAGTTGACAGCAACAGATTCCAAATGCAAATAGCACACTTGAAATGAACTCTGGACCTTTTATCTGCTCATTGTAATTGGGATAATGAGAGAAAAACACACACCAGGCCATGGAACAGCCGAGCAGCCAATTGTCCAATTACTTTTGGTTCCTTAACAAGTGGGAGGCACATAGGCAAACTGTTGTAATTCCTACACTGTTCACATGATTTGGATGTAAATACCCTCAAATTAAAGCTGACAGTCTGCAGTTAAAGCACATCTTGTTTGTTTCATTTCAAATCCATTGTGGTGGTGTATAGAGCCAAAAATCTTATAATTGTATTGATGTACCAATATTTATGGACCTGACTGTACATCCATGATGACTTCTGTGGCTGCAATCCAAACCCTTCCCAGCATTTCTTATACAATGAAATGACAGCTCTGTTTAACTGCAAAACAAAATGGCTGCATCCAGAAAATCAATATGGCAGCCTCCATGAAAATTTCAGTACATGAAACACTGAGCGTGTCACAATGGAACCCTTGAGCATCCATGGATGATAACATCACAATGGACCCTTTCTGTTTTCCTTCCTGGCAGAAGCCATGATCCTTCATTCCTCAGTCCGGTGTGGATCCATGCACATCAACAGTTATGGGTGCCAATCAACAGGTAAGGGTGCGTTTTTGTGTGTGTCAAACAAAGGTGTCAGTTTATGGAAAGATTTGTTTGAGGAAAAAATGGCGCTTCTGTGCAAAATGGAATACTCTCCAGCGTCTATTAGCAGGCCCAGAACACAAAAGCTTTCTTATCTGTTTCTGACGGTACGGCCATATAAACTCCAAGAGTACACCTCTTTACCCGGTGTCGCAACTTGGACACTGGAAGCGGCCACCGACTGAGCTATGCCTTTTCTGGTTTTTGCTTTTTGGCCACTGCAATGCAGATGCAGATCAGTTTATCGTCTGCAACTCACCACCTATCATGAGATACCATACCTTTTATGGATTTTTGTAGTTGGCAGAATGAGAATGCGCCTGTTGTCCAATCAAAGTTCTGTGCTATTATGGAATGTACTTAGCACCTCTGCAATTGCTCTACCTGCTCCAGGAATCCAAAAGCAGGTTCTAACCCAGAATTTCATTGTAGCTATAAACAATAGTGCTCAGTGCCTAGAATTCGTCCATGCTGACTTTTGTGGCTGCAATCCTAACCCTTCCCAGTATTTCTTGTCCATTGAAATGACAGCTCTGTTTAACTGCAAAACAAAATGGCTGCCTGCAGAAAATCAATATGGCAGCCTCCATGAAAATTTCAATAGATGGAACATTGAGCGTGTCACAATGGAACCCTTCAGCATCAATGGATGATGACATCACAATGGACCCTTGCTGTTTTCCTTCCTGGAAGCAGCCATGATCCTTCATTCTTCAGTCAGGTGTGGATCCATGCACATCAAAAGGTATGGGTGCCAATCAACAGGTAAGGGTGCATTTTGTGTGTGTCAAACAAAGGTGTCAGTTTATGGAAAGATTTGTTTGAGGAAAAATTGGCGCTTCTGTGCAAAATGGAATACTATCCAGCGTCTATTAGCAAGTCCAGAACACAAAAGCCTTCCTATCTGTTTTTGACGGTATGGCCATATTAACTGCAAGAGTACCGATCTATACCCTCTGTCGCAACTTGGGGGAAAGAAGCGCCCACCGACGGAGCTATGCCTTTTCTGGTTTTTGCTTTTTGGCCACTGCAATGTAGGTGCAGATCAGTTTATCGTCTGCAACTCACCACCTATGATGAGATACCATACCTTTTTTGGATTTTTGTAACTTTTGATTGGTGCAGCTGGTTGCTGGGGGAGATTTCTGGACAGCTGATTGGTTTGGATGCCAGTGGCGGGAAAGTTTTGTCCTTAAAAAGAGTGTTTCGGCGGCGCTTCTGGGCCAGTTTTATCAAGACCGGATCGTCGTTGGATCTGCAGGATGGAGGCTCTGCTGCGTCGGCTGATAGAGAAGGCTGAAAGCGCCAGAGGAGAAAATTGGTTACGAGCCTGCCTACAGATGTCGCCGTCTCAAGTATCGCCGCCCTCCCCGCTGACTTCCCCACATAACTCACCGCCTGCTCCGCTGCCGCTGGATTCATCATTGCTGTGCAGGAGAGGATTGCTTGAAGATGGTGCCCTGGAGCCGGAAGATCAAGCTGTGGTGTCTGCTGCCGGTCAGAGCGGAGAGGAGGGGTAAAATATGCGCCCATGCAAAAGAGCTCGCCGAGCTAGGGCTTCTTATACTCCTCCCCCGGCTTCCGGCTACAGGCAGAGCAGACGTAATGTGTCTGCAACTCCTCTTTCTTACCAGCAGAGGCAGCGGTCCTCCAGGAGCATAGAGAGTCAAGTACAGAGCGGCCGAAAGGAAGTGGGGCTCAGCAGCAGGAAGAAGTCACAGCTGAGGAACCAGGAAGCAGTCTGCACATCTCTGACAGCACGGAGGGGATCAAGCCTGTGGAGTGTAGCAGATTCAGTGGGGCTGCCTGTTTAGGAGCTCCCACCTTCTGTGGTTGAGCTACCTCCGGGCCCCCATGGAAGCACAAATCAGCCTCTGGCTTCAACCTCTGGGCAGGTCCAGGAGGAGGAGAATATTGGTAAGAATGTCAGTGTTGTCCCTGTGTCTGAGTCTGCTATGTTAGCTGATTTCTTTAAGCTAGTAGTAGATTGGGTTGGCAGACAAGGGGTTAATGCAGTGGGCAAGGAAACTGTTAATGCTGCTGCAGATGTATGGAGCTCAAGCTCCAAATCTCTTAATGCTGATGGGGTATCTGTATTTCATGGTTTACAAAAGGTTAATGAAGCGGGCAGTGTAACAGTTAATGCAGCTGCAGATGTTTTAAGCACAAGCTCTAAATCTCTTAAAGGGGATGGGGTTCCTATTTTGGAAAAAGGAGCTGGTGTTAAGGAGATTTGTTTTAAAGAGGCTTTAGCATGTGAGGTCTCGCCTCTTGGTTTTCATCTAAGCATCAGCATTAAGGAGAGGATTTGGCGCATGAAGTATGTGGACATTATGTCGCTGTTGCCTGCAGCTAAAGAGCATGTCGTAAAGGCGGATAAGAAGGAGGACAAGGGTGATGATGAGAGGAAACGTGTCATGCCCAGGTCATTTAATAACTGGCTCCAAGCCTTTTGTATTTTTTCAGCTGTGCTCGGAGAAAGGCATCCAGAATTCTGTTCTGGATTATTTCAACACTTAGATATTATTATCGAGGCTTATCGTAATTTTGGGGGCCTTGCGTGGTTTTATTATGACAAAACATTTCGTCAGAAGCTGGCGGTCCATCCTTCTCTGAAATGGGGTGTGAAGGACATAGGTTTGTGGGTAAATCTAATGCTACCGCAAAAATCTGTTCCTTTTAAATCTGTGATCTCGACTAATCAATCTTCTTTTAAAAAAGGTGTTTGTTTTTCGTTTAATGAAACATCATGTAAATGGTTAAGTAACTGTCGCTACAAGCATGAATGTTCCTTTTGCGGGGGCGCTCACCCCATGGTGCGCTGTTTCAAAAGGAACTCGCATTCAGGTCAGCAGTAGCTTGGTACCAAGGAACAAGTTCTCAAAAGCGTCGAGTCCAGTGAAATTATCCGCAATGCTCCCATGGCTAGAGCTGTATCCAGATCAGCAGAAAGCTAAATTGATTTTTGACGGATTTAATGAAGGGTTTTTTATACCCGTGTTCCTTGGTGAAGGCTGTTGCTGGGTTGACAATTTAAAGTCTGTGTCTATTCATAAGGATGTTGTTAGAGTAAAACTACAGAAAGAATTGGTTTTGGGCCGTATTGAGGGTCTGTTTAGCAGCCCGCCTTTTAAAATTTTTAGACTCTCTCCTTTGGGCATTGTGCCAAAGAGGGAACCAGGTGAGTTCAGACTTATCCACCATGTCATTCAGAGAATGCTTCTCTGGAAATGACAGATGATGTATAAGTCTTGTGCTACAGTGGAATATTCTTCTTTTGACAGTGCAGTGTTGTTACTAAGGCAGTTCGGTAAAGGGGCTTTGTTGGCTAAGGCTGACATTAAGTCGGCCTTTCGCTTGCTCCCAGTGAATCCTGTTGGATTTTGTTCTTTAGGTTTTCAATTTGATAGTTTGTACTATTTTGACAAGTGTCTCCCTATGGGTTTTACGTTATCGTGTTATTATTTTGAAACATTTTCTAGCTTTATTCATTGGGTGTTGTCTTCGTTAAATTCTAGTGGCGGTATTTCGCATTATTTGGACGACTTTCTGTTTGTAGGTTTTCCCGACTCTAGTCTTTGTTCAGATTTGTTGTTAAAATTTTTTGATATCTGTCATTGCTTTGGTATTCCAGTGGCTCATGAAAAAACTGTTTTTCCGTGTTGTTGTTTAGAATTCCTAGGAATTACTATTGATACTGTTAAAATGGAATGTAGGTTACCAGAAGCGAAATTAGTTAAATTGAGGTATCTGTTAGTTAATTTATTGAGGAAAAAGAAATGTACTCTAAAGGAAATGCAATCAGTTTTGGGTTCGTTGAATTTTGCTAGTAGAATTATCCCCATGAGTAGAGTTTTTTCAAAGCGCCTTTATTTTTCTACCAGGGGTTTGAAATCTCCTAGCTCTCACATTCGGCTTACTAGATGCTTTAAAGATGATCTTTGTATTTGGTTAGAATTTTTACAGAACTTCAATGGCTCTAGCTTTTGGCAGGAGGATTTCGTAGATTCGGAAGTGTTAGGTTTATTTACTGATGCTGCTGGAAGTTGCGGTTACGTTTTTTTTTTGGAAGGTAAGTGGTCAGCGGAGAGATGGCCTGATTCATGGTTTAGTTGTGGTGTGACAAAGAATATAGTGTTTTTAGAATTATTTCTGGTGGTTGTTGCTGTAGCAATCTGGGGTTCAGAGTTTAGGAATAGAAGAATTTTGTTTCACACAGACAACAAAGGTGTGCTTTTTGCCATTAACACTTTAGCGTCCAAATCTGAGTTAGTGGTTAAGCTGTTAAGGCACCTGGTGCTGTATGCAATGCAATATTTGGATTAAGGCTAAATATGTGGTAGGTTCATCAAATAGCTTAGCCGACTCTTTATCTCGCTTACAGTTTGGGAAGTTTCGCCAACTCGCTCCGGAAGCAAGTCAGCAAGGGATTCCATGCCCCCGCCATTTAAGGGACCTTATTTGGGAATAATTTCAGAAAATATTGTACGCTCGCTGGCACCTAGAACATGGACTGCTTATGCAGCCGCATGGCGTGATTGGATTTTATTTAATTCTGGTTTAGATGATAATGCTGACAATGCTTCTGTTAAAGGTTTATTATTTGTTGCAAGTTTGTGTGACAGGCAGTTGTCTTTTTCTGCTGTGTCTAAGTCTGTGTCAGGTATTTCTTTCTTTCAAAAATTATATGGTGAGCAGCCTCTTTCTGCTTGTTTTCAGATTAAGCAAATGTTAAAATGTTACAGGAAACGTTTTGCCAATGTTGATGAGAGAAGGCCTATTTCCATTCAATTGTTGTTAGATTTGTATAATGTGTTGCCGAAAGTTTGTTTTGATAACTTTGAGGTTTTATTGTTCAGGACGGCTTTGATTTTCGCTTTTTTCGCTGCGTTAAGAATTGGGGAGTTGGTAGCTGCCAATAAGTTTGTTTGTTCTGGGTTAGCTTGTTCTGATGTGTCTGTTAAGGAGACGTCAATAGAAATTTTTTTGAGTCGCTCTAAGACAGATCAGTTTGGGAGAGGTAGGTTTATTAAGTTGAATCAATGGGTTGGTTCAGTTTTATGCCCGGTGACTATTGCTAAGTCATGGTTAAAAGTTTGTCCGTCCTCGGCAGGTCCGTTTCTATTACACAAAGATGGTTCTCCTTTGACTAGGTTCCAGTTTAGTTCGGTGTTAAAGAAAGGTTTATATGCTTTGGGCTTGAGTTCACAAAAAATTTCATCCCATTCTTTTAGGATTGATGCCGCTACAGAAGCGGTGAATTGTGGCCTGGATGAATCAGTAATTCGTAGAATAGGTCGTTGGGACTCTCATAGAGTTAGGCTTTATGTTAGACCAGATTTATTGTTGTCAAATTAATTTTATTTTCTATTTTGCAGGATGTCAATTTATAGTTTGGATTCCGGGCCATTAATTTATATTCTGGGCTCAGAAGCGAGCTGAAAGGAGATCTTACTCTACAAACCTTTCTTTTGACAGTTCATCTTTGCAGATTTTGTGGTGGGGTAGTAGAGGACTAGTTTGGAGAAGACTGTTGGTTGAAGTACGTAGATTAATTTGCATATGGCCTTCACCTATTTGATTATTATCCATGTTGGAGGTAACGATATAGGGAGAGTAAAGACCTGTGACCTTTTATGGGAAATGAAAAAAGATTTAGCATTGTTGCAATGTATGTTGCCTAACACTAAATAGTTTTTTTCTGAAATTGTTCCTAGGTTAAGATGGGCAGAAGCTTATTTCACCTTTTTTTTTAAAAATTAGAAAGCGGGTTAATCGGGCAATGGAAATTTTTTTTCCTTTGCTTGGTGGTTTTAGTTACAGGCATGTAGACCTAGAAGGTTATGTCTCAGGTTTATACAGATCGGATAATGTTCACCTGTCTGAGGTGGGTATCGACATTTTCAATGTGGGCTTGCAGAATGCGATTGAAAAATGGCTGCAGTGCTTGTGGGGGGCCTCGCCTATTTAAGGCTCGGCTTGTGGGGCTGTATCACTCAGCTATTGCTGAGTGGATTTCGGAAATTATTGGAATTTTTAATGGTTATTTATTTATGAATTTGAAGTTTTAATTATTTATTAATTTATTTACCCTTAATAAAGCATTGCGGCCATTTTTATTCCACCACAAAGTTGTCATGTCATTATTTTTAGTATTTATTTGGTTAAGTTAAGTCAGAAATGGGTCATTTGCCTCCATGTTTAGGCCCCCCAGAGCGTTTCGCTTGTGGGACACATGGGGCAATGACACCATTAATATGTGTTTTTGTATGGTTTTGCTGGTTTTTCTATCTCCCCCCTCCTTTTTTTTGTTTTCCCGCTCTTTTATTTCAGGTTTTTATGAAAGGGTTAAGTCCTGTCAGAATCAGCTGGTTTTATCTGGTCTCACCTGAGCCTTGGATGTCAAGCAGTGATCCTCTCTGATTGGTGCAGCTGGTTGCTGGGGAGATTTCTGGACAGCTGATTGGTTTGGATGCCAGCGGCGGGAAAGTTTAGTCCTTAAAAAGAGGGTTTCGGCGGCGCTTCTGGGCCAGTTTTATCAAGACCGGATCGTCGCCCCGCCCTCCCTCCCTATTATTATGCTTATGTCGCTTTGCTTTATTAGAGGGGCTGTATCACTCAGCTATTGCTGAGTGGATTTCGGTAATTATTGGAATTTTTAATGGTTATTTATTTATGAATTTGAAGTTTTAATTATTTATTAATTTATTTACCCTTAACCACCTCAGCCCCCTTAGCTTAAACACCCTTAATGACCAGGCCACTTTCTACACTTCTGACCTACACTACTTTGACCGTTTATTGCTCGGTCATGCAACTTACCACCCAAATGAATTTTACCTCCTTTTCTTCTCACTAATAGAGCTTTCATTTGGTGGTATTTCATTGCTGCTGACATTTTTACTTTTTTTGTTATTAATCAAAATTTAACGATTTTTTAGCAAAAAAATGAAATTTTTCACTTTCAGTTGTAAAATTTTGCAAAAAAAACGACATCCATATATAAATTTTTTTCTAAATTTATTGTTCTACATGTCTTTGATTAAAAAAATATATTTGGGTGAAAAAAATGGTTTGGGTAAAAGTTATAGCGTTTACAAACTATGGTACAAAAATGTGAATTTCCGCTTTTTGAAGCAGCTCTGACTTTCTGAGCACCTGTCATGTTTCCTGAGGTTCTACAATGGCCAGACAGTACAAGCACCCCACAAATGACCCCATTTCGGAAAGTAGACACCCTAAGGTATTCGCTGATGGGCATAGTGAGTTCATAGAACTTTGTATTTTTTGTCACAAGTTAGCGGAAAATTATGTTTTATTTTTTATTTCTTACAAAGTCTCATATTCCACTAACTTGTGACAAAAAATAAAAACTTCCATGAACTCACTATGCCCATCACGAAATACCTTGGGGTGTCTTCTTTCCAAAATGGGGTCACTTGTGGGGTAGTTATACTGCCCTGGCATTTTAGGGGCCCAAATGCGTGCAAAGTAGTTTGAAATCAAAATCTGTAAAAAATGGCCGGTGAAATCCGAAAGGTGCTCTTTGGAATGTGGGCCCCTTTGCCCACCTAGGCTACAAAAAAGTGTCACACATGTGGTATTGCCGTACTCAGGAGAAGTTGGGCAATGTGTTTTGGGGTGTCATTTTACATATACCCATGCTGGGTGAGAGAAATATCTTGGCAAAAGACAACTTTTCCCATTTTTTTATACAAAGTTGGCATTTGACCGAGATATTTATCTCACCCAGCATGGGTATATGTAAAATGACACCCCAAAACACATTGCCCAACTTCTCCTGAGTACGGCGATACCACATGTGTGACACTTTTTTGCAGCATAGGTGGGCAAAGGGGCCCACATTCCAAAGAGCACCTTTAGGATTTCATCGGCCATTTTTTACAGATTCTGATTTCAAACTACTTACCACACATTAGGGCCCCTAGAATTCCAGGGCAGTATAACTACCCCACAAGTGACCCCATTTTGGAAAGAAGACACCCCAAGGTATTCCGTGAGGGGCATGGCGAGTTCCTAGAATTTTTTATTTTTTGTCACAAGTTAGCGGAAAATGATGATTTTTTTTTTTTTCTTATAGTCTCATATTCCACTAACTCGTGACAAAAAATAAAAACTTCCATGAACTCACTATGCCCATCACGAAATACCTGGGGGTGTCTTCTTTCCAAAATGGGGTCAATTGTGCGGTAGTTATACTGCCCTGGCATTTTAGGGGCCAGAATGCGTGAGAAGTAGTTTGAAATCAAAATCTGTAAAAAATGGCCGGTGAAATCCAAAATGTGCTCTTTGGAATGTGGGACCCTTTGCCCACCTAGGCTGCAAAAAAGTGTCACACATCTGGTATTGCCGTACTCAGGAGAAGTTGGGCAATGTGTTTTGGGGTGTCATTTTACATATACCCATGCTGGGTGAGATAAATATCTCGGTCAAATGCCAACTTTGTATAAAAAAATGGGAAAAGTTGTCTTTTGCCAAGATATTTCTCTCACCCAGCATGGGTATATGTAAAAAGACACCCCAAAACACATTGCCCAACTTCTCCTGAGTACGGCAATACCACATGTGTGACACTTTTTCGCAGCCTAGTTGGGCAAAAGGGCCCACATTCCAAAGAGCACCTTTCGGATTTCACCGGCCATTTTTTACAGATTTTGATTTCAAACCACTTCTCACGCATTCGGGCCCCTAAAATGCCAGGGCAGTATAACTACCCCACAAGTGACCCCATTTTGGAAAGAAGACACCCCCAGGTATTTCGTGATGGGCATAGTGAGTTCATGGAAGTTTTTATTTTTTGTCACAAGTTAGTGGAATATGAGACTTTGTAAGAAAAAAAAAAGAAAAAAATCATCATTTTCCACTAACTTGTGACAAAAAATAAAAAATTCGAGGAACTCGCCATGCCCCTCAAAGAATACCTTGGGGTGTCTTCTTTCCAAAATGGGGTCACTTGTGGGGTAGTTATACTGCCCTGGCATTCTAGGAGCCCTAATGTGTGGTAAGTAGGTAAATGACCTGTGAAATCCTAAAGGTGCGCTTTGGAATGTGGGCCCCTTTGCCCACCTATGCTGCAAAAAAGTGTCACACATGTGGTATCGCCGTATTCAGGAGAAGTTGGGCAATGTGTTTTGGGGTGTCTTTCTGCATATACTCATGCTGGGTGAGAGAAATATCTCGGCAAAAGACAACTTTTCCCATTTTTTATACAAAGTTGGCATTTGACCAAGATATTTATCTCACCCAGCATGGGTATATGTAAAATGACACCCCAAAACACATTGCCCAACTTCTCCTAAAGTACGGCGATACCAGATGTGTGACACTTTTTTGCAGCCTAGATGCGCAAAGGGGCCCACATTCCTTTTATGAGGGCATTTTTAGACATTTGGATCCCAGACTTCTTCTCACGCTTTAGGGCCCCTAAAATGCCAGGGCAGTATAAATACCCCACATGTGACCCCATTTTGGAAAGAAGACACCACAAGGTATTCAATGAGGGGCATGGCGAGTTCATAGAATTTTTTTTTTGTTTGGCACAAGTTAGCGGAAATTGATTTTTTATTATTTTTTCTCACAAAGTCTCCCTTTCCGCTAACTTGGGACAAAAATTTAAATCTTTCATGGACTCAATATGCCCCTCACGGAATACCTTGGGGTGTCTTCTTTCCGAAATGGGGTCACATGTGGGGTATTTATACTGCCCTGACATTCTCGGGGCCCTAAAGCGTGAGAAGAAGTCTGGAATATAAATGTCAAAAAAAAATTACGCATTTGGATTCCGTGAGGGGTATGGTGAGTTCATGTGAGATTTAATTTTTTGACACAAGTTAGTGGAATATGAGACTTTTTAGCGGAAAATTATAATTTCCGCTAACTTGGGCCAAAAAAATGTCTGAATGGAGCCTTACAGGAGGGTGATCAATGACAGGGGGGTGATCAATGACAGGGGGGTGATCAATGACAGGGGGGTGATCAGGGAGTCTATATGGGGTGATCACCCCCCTGTCATTGATCACCCCCCAATAATGCTCCATTCAGATGTCCGTATGTGTTTTGCGGATCCGATCCATGTATCCGTGGATCCGTAAAAAACATACCGACATCTGAATGCAGCCTTACAGGGGGTGATCAATGACGGGGGTGATCAATGACAGGGGGGTGATCAATGACAGGGGGGTGATCAGGGAGTCTATATGGGGTGATCACCCCCCTGTCATTGATCACCCCCCTAAATGGCTCCATTCAGATGTCCGTATGTGTTTTGCGGATCCGATCCATGTATCCGTGGATCCGTAAAAAACATACGGACATCTGAATGGAGCCTTACAGGGGGGTGATCAATGACAGGGGGGTGATCAATGACAGGGGGGTGATCAGGGAGTCTATATGGGGTGATCACCCCCCTGTCATTGATCACCCCCCTATAAGGCTCCATTCAGATGTCCGTATGTGTTTTGCGGATCCGATCCATGTATCCGTGGATCCGTAAAAAACATACGGACATCTGAATGGAGCCTTACAGGGGGGTGATCAATGACAGGGGGGTGATCATGGAGTCTATATGGGGTGATCACCTCCCTGTCATTGATCACCCCCCAATAATGCTCCATTCAGATGTCCGTATGTGTTTTGCAGATCCGATCCATGTATCCGTGGATCCGTAAAAAACATACGGACATATGAATGCAGCCTTACAGGGGGTGATCAATGACGGAGGTGATCAATGACAGGGGGGTGATCAATGACAGGGGGGTGATCAGGGAGTCTATATGGGGTGATCACCCCCCTGTCATTGATCACCCCCCTAAAAGGCTCCATTCAGATGTCCGTATGTGTTTTGCGGATCCGATCCATGTATCCGTGGATCCGTAAAAAACATACGGACATCTGAATGGAGCCTTACAGGGGGGTGATCAATGACAGGGGGGTGATCAATGACAGGGGGGTGATCAGGGAGTCTATATGGGGTGATCACCCCCCTGTCATTGATCACCCCCCTAAAAGGCTCCATTCAGATGTCCGTATGTGTTTTGCGGATCCGATCCATGTATCCGTGGATCCGTAAAAAACATACCGACATCTGAATGCAGCCTTACAGGGGGTGATCAATGACGGGGGTGATCAATGACAGGGGGGTGATCAGGGAGTCTATATGGGGTGATCACCCCCCTGTCATTGATCACCCCCCTAAAT
Source organism: Bufo bufo (assembly GCF_905171765.1). Classification (NCBI taxonomy): domain Eukaryota; kingdom Metazoa; phylum Chordata; class Amphibia; order Anura; family Bufonidae; genus Bufo; species Bufo bufo. Next base: position 235,543,868 of record NC_053393.1, read on the forward strand.
GGCTCCATTCAGATGTCCGTATGTGTTTTGCGGATCCGATCCATGTATCCGTGGATCTGTAAAAAACATACGGACATCTGAATGGAGCCTTACAGGGGGGTGATCAATGACAGGGGGGTGATCAATGACAGGGGGGTGATCAGGGAGTCTATATGGGGTGATCACCCCCCTGTCATTGATCACCCCCCTATAAGGCTCCATTCAGATGTCCGTATGTGTTTTGCGGATCCGATCCATGTATCCGTGGATCCGTAAAAAACATACGGACATCTGAATGGAGCCTTACAGGGGGGTGATCAATGACAGGGGGGTGATCATGGAGTCTATATGGGGTGATCACCTCCCTGTCATTGATCACCCCCCAATAATGCTCCATTCAGATGTCCGTATGTGTTTTGCAGATCCGATCCATGTATCCGTGGATCCGTAAAAAACATACGGACATATGAATGCAGCCTTACAGGGGGTGATCAATGACGGAGGTGATCAATGACAGGGGGGTGATCAATGACAGGGGGGTGATCAGGGAGTCTATATGGGGTGATCACCCCCCTGTCATTGATCACCCCCCTAAAAGGCTCCATTCAGATGTCCGTATGTGTTTTGCGGATCCGATCCATGTATCCGTGGATCCGTAAAAAACATACGGACATCTGAATGGAGCCTTACAGGGGGGTGATCAATGACATGGGGGTGATCAATGACAGGGGGGTGATCAGGGAGTCTATATGGGGTGATCACCCCCCTGTCATTGATCACCCCCCTAAAAGGCTCCATTCAGATGTCTGTATGTGTTTTGCGGATCGGATCCATGTATCCGTGGATCCGTAAAAAACATACCGACATCTGAATGCAGCCTTACAGGGGGTGATCAATGACGGGGGTGATCAATGACAGGGGGGTGATCAGGGAGTCTATATGGGGTGATCACCCCCCTGTCATTGATCACCCCCCTAAATGGCTCCATTCAGATGTCTGTATGTGTTTTGCGGATCCGATCCATGTATCCGTGGATCCGTAAAAAACATACGGACATCTGAATGGAGCCTTACAGGGGGGTGATCAATGACAGGGGGGTGATCAATGACAGGGGGGTGATCAGGGAGTCTATATGGGGTGATCACCCCCCTGTCATTGATCACCCCCCTATAAGGCTCCATTCAGATGTCCGTATGTGTTTTGCGGATCCGATCCATGTATCCGTGGATCCGTAAAAAACATACGGACATCTGAATGGAGCCTTACAGGGGGGTGATCAATGACAGGGGGGTGATCATGGAGTCTATATGGGGTGATCACCTCCCTGTCATTGATCACCCCCCAATAATGCTCCATTCAGATGTCCGTATGTGTTTTGCGGATCCGATCCATGTATCCGTGGATCCGTAAAAAACATACGGACATATGAATGCAGCCTTACAGGGGGTGATCAATGACGGAGGTGATCAATGACAGGGGGGTGATCAATGACAGGGGGGTGATCAGGGAGTCTATATGGGGTGATCACCCCCCTGTCATTGATCACCCCCCTAAAAGGCTCCATTCAGATGTCCATATGTGTTTTGCGGATCCGATCCATGTATCCGTGGATCCGTAAAAAACATACGGACATCTGAATGGAGCCTTACAGGAGGGTGATCAATGACAGGGGGGTGATCAATGACAGGGGGGTGATCAGGGAGTCTATATGGGGTGATCACCCCCCTGTCATTGATCACCCCCCTATAAGGCTCCATTCAGATGTCCGTATGTGTTTTGCGGATCCGATCCATGTATCCGTGGATCCGTAAAAAAACATACGGACATCTGAATGGAGCCTTACAGGGGGGTGATCAATGACAGGGGGGTGATCATGGAGTCTATATGGGGTGATCACCTCCCTGTCATTGATCACCCCCCTATAAGGCTCCATTCAGATGTCCGTATGTGTTTTGCAGATCCGATCCATGTATCCGTGGATCCGTAAAAAACATACGGACATCTGAATGGAGCCTTACAGGGGGTTGATCAATGACAGGGGGGTGATCAGGGAGTCTATATGGGGTGATCACCCCCTGTAAGGCTCCATTCAGATGTCCGTACGTGTTTTGCGGATCCGATCCATGTATCAGTGGATCCGTAAAAATCATACGGACATCTGAATGGAGCCTTACAGGGGGGTGATCAATGACAGGGGGGTGATCAATGACAGGGGGGTGATCAGGGAGTCTATATGGGGTGATCACCTCCGTCATTGATGACCCCCCTGTAAGGCTCCATTCAGATGTCCGTACGTGTTTTGCGGATCCGATCCATGTATCAGTGGATCCGTAAAAATCATACGGACATCTGAATGGAGCCTTACAGAAAGGTGATCAATGACAGGGGGGTGATCATGGAGTCTATATGGGGTGATCACCTCCGTCATTGATCACCCCCCTGTAAGGCTCCATTCAGATGTCCGTACGTGTTTTGCGGATCCGATCCATGTATCAGTGGATCCGTAAAAATCATACGGACATCTGAATGGAGCCTGACAGGGGGGTGATCATGGAGTCTATATGGGGTGATCACCTCCGTCATTGATCACCCCCCTGTAAGGCTCCATTCAGATGTCCGTACGTGTTTTGCGGATCTGATCCATGTATCAGTGGATCCGTAAAAATCATACAGACGTCTGAATGTAGCCTTACAAGGGGGTGATCAATGACAGGGGGGTGATCAGGGAGTCTATATGGGGTAATCAGGGGTGATCAGGGGTGAATAAGGGGTTAATAAGTGACAAGGGGGGGATATAGTGTAGTGGTGTTTGGTGCTACATATTACTGAGCTGCCTGTGTCCTCTGGTGGTCGATCCAAACAAAAGGGACCACCAGAGGACCAGGTAGCAGGTATATTAGATGCTGTTATCAAAACCGTGTCTAATATACCTGTTAGGGGTTAAAAAAATCGCATCTCCAGCCTGCCAGCGAACGATCGCCGCTGGCAGGCTGGAGATCCACTCGCTTACCTTCCGATCCTGTGAACGCGCGCGCCTGTGTGCACGCGTTCACAGGAAATCTCGCATCTCGCGAGATGACGCACGGATGCGTTTAGGAGGAATGAAACAACCACCTTCCGGACGCATCCGTGCGTTAGGCAATCGGGAGGTGGTTAATAAAGCATTGCGGCCATTTTTATTCCACCACAAAATTGTCATGTCATTATTTTTAGTATTTATTTGGTTAAGTTAAGTCAGAAATGGGTCATTTGTCTCCATGCGCCTATTGTCCAATCATAGTTCTGTGCTACTATTGCACATCTGCAATTGCTCTACCTGCTCCAGGAATCCAAAAGCAGGTTCTAACCCAGAATGTCATTGTAGCTATAAACAATAGTGCTCAGTGCCTATAATACATCCATGCTGACTTCTGTGGCTGCAATCCTAACCCTTGCCAGAATTTCTTATTTAATAAAATAACAGCTCTGTTTAACTGCAAAACAAAATGGCAGCCTCCAGAAAATCAATATGGCAGCCTCCATGAAAATTTCAATAGATGGAACACTGAGCGAGTCACAATGGAACCTTTCAGCATCCATGGATGATGACATCACAATGGACCCTTGCTGTTTTCCTTCCTAGCAGCAGCCATGATCCTTCATTCTTCAGTCAGGTGTGGATCCATGCACATCAACAGGTATGGGTGCCAGTCAACAGGTAAGTGTGCTTTTTTGTGTGTGTCAAACAAAGGTGTCAGTTTATGGAAAGATTTGTTTGAAGAAAAATTGGCGCTTCTGTGCAAAATGGAATACTGTCCAGCGTCTATTAGCAGGCCCAGAACACAAAAGCCTTCTTATCTGTTTCTGACGGTATGGCCATATAAATTCCAAGATTACCACTCTTTTCCCTCTGTCGCAACTTGCGGGAAAGAAGTAGCTAACGACAGAGCTATGCCTTTTCTGGTTTTTGCTTTTTGGCCACTGCAATGCAGGTGCAGATCTGTTTATCGTCTGCAACTCACCACCTATCAAGAGATACCATACCTTTTATGGATTTTTGTAGCTGGCAGAATGAGAATACGCCTGTTGTCCAATCAAAGTTCTGTGCTATTATGGAATGTACTTAGCACCTCTGCAATTGCTCTACCTGCTCCAGATATCCAAAATCAAGTTCTAACGCAGAATTTCATTGTAGCTATAAACAATAGTGCTCAGAGACTAGAATACATCCATGCTGACTTCTGTGGCTGCAATCCTAACCCTTTTTTATCATTTCTTATCGATTGAAATGACAGCTCTGTTTAACTGCAAAATAAAATGGCTGCCTCCATAAAATCAATATGGCAGCCTCCATGAAAATTTCAATAGATAGAACACTGAGCGTGTCACAATGGAACCCTTCAGCATCCATGGATGATGACATCACAATGGACCCTTGCTGTTTTCCTTCCTGGCAGCAGCCATGATCCTTCATTCTTCAGTCAGGTGTGGATCCATGCACATCAACAGGTATGGGTGCCAATCAACAGGTAAGGGTGCGTTTTTGTGTGTGTCAAACAAAGGTGTCAGTTTATAGAAATATTTGTTTGACGAAAAATTGGAGCTTCTGTGCAAAATGGAATACTGTCCAGCGTCTTTTAGCAGGCCCAGAACACCAAAGCCTTCTTATCTGTTTCTGACAGTATGGCCATATAAACTCCAAGATAACCGATCTATACCCTCTGTCGCAACTTGCGGGAAAGAAGCGGCCACCGACGGAGCTATGCCTTTTCTGGTTTTTGCTTTTTGGCCACTGCAATGCAGGTGCAGATCAGTTCATCATCTGCAACTCACCACCTATGATGAGATACCATACCTTTTATGGATTTTTGTAGCTGGAAGAATGAGAATGCGCCTGTTGTCCAATCAAAGTTCTGTGCTATTATGGCATGTACTTAGCACCTCTGCAATTGCTCTACCTGCTCCAGGAATCCAAAAGCAGGTTCTAACCCAAAATTTCATTGTAGCTATAAACAATAGTTTTCAGAGACTAGAATTCGTCCTTGCTGAGTTTTGTGGCTGCAATCCTAACCCTTCCCAGCATTTCCTATCCATTGAAATGACAGCTCTGTTTGAGTGCAAAATAAAATAGATGCCTCCAGAAAATCAATATTGCAGCCTCCATGAAAATTTCAATAGATGGAACACTGAGCGTGTCACAATGGAACTCTTCAGCATACATGCATGATGACATCACAATGGACCCTTGCTGTTTTCCTTCCTCGAAGTAGCCATGATCCTTCATTCTTCAGTCAGGTGTGGATCCATGCACATCAACAGGTATAGGTCTGTTTTTGTGTCAGTTTATGGAAAGATTTGTTTGAGGAAAAATTGGCGCTTCTGTGCAAAATGGAATACTGTCCAGCGTCTATTAGCAGGCCCAGAACACAAAAGCCTTTTTATCTTTTTCTGACTTTATGGCCATATAAACTCCAAGAGTACCCCTCTTTACCCTCTGTCGCAACTTAGAGGAAAGAAGCGGCCTCCGACGGAGCTATGCCATTTTTGTTTTTTGCTTTTTGGCCAGTGCAATACAGATGCAGATCAGATTATCATCTGCAACTCACCACCTATCATGAGATACCATACCTTTTATGGATTTTTGTAGCTGGCAGAATGAGAATGCACCTGTTGTCGAATCATAGTTCTGTGCTATTATTGAATATACTTAGCACCTCTGCAATTGCTCTACCTGCTCCAGGAATCCAAAAGCAGGTTCTAACCCAGAATTTCATTGTAGCTATAAACAATAGTTTTCAGAGACTAGAATTCGTCCATGCTGACTTCTGTGGCTGCAATCCTAACCCTTCCCAGCATTACCTATCCATTGAAATGACAGCTCTGTTTAAGTGCAAAACAAAATAGCTGCCTCCAGAAAATCAATATGGCAGCCTCCATGAAAATTTCAATAGATGGAACACTGAGCGTGTCACAATGGAACCCTTTAGCATCCATGGATGATAACATCACAATGGACCCTTGCTGTTTTCCTTCCTGGCAGCAGCCATGATCCTTCATTCTTCAGTCAGGTGTGGATCCATGCACATCAACAGGTATGGGTGCCAATCAACAGGTAAGGGTGCGTGTCAAACAAAGGTGTCAGTTTATGGAAAGATTTGTTTGAGGAATAAATGGCGCTTTTGTGCAAAATGGAATACTGTCCAGCGTCTATTAGCAGGCCCAGAACACAAAAGCCTTTTTATCTGTTTCTGACGGTATGGCCATATAAACTCCAAGAGTACACCTTTTTACACGCTGTCTTAACTTGGAGGAAGGAAGCGGCCACCGACGGAGCAATGTCTTTTCTGGTTTTTGCTTTTTGGCCACTGCAAAGTAGGTGCAGATCAGTTTATCGTCTGCAACTCACCACCTATCATGAGATACTATACCTTTTATGGATTTTTGTAGCTGGCAGAAGGAGAATGCACCTGTTGTTCAATCATAGTTCTGTGCTATTATTGAATGTACTTAGCACATCTGCATTTGCTCTACCTGCTCCAGTAATCTAAAAGCAGGTTCTAACCCAGAATTTCATTGTAGCTATAAACAATAGTGCTCAGTGCCTATAATACATCCATGCTGACTTCTGTTACTGCAATCCTAACTCTTGCCAGAATTTCTTATTTATTAAAATAACAGCTCTGTTTAACTGCAAAACAAAATGGCTGCCTCTAGAAAATCAATATGGCAGCCTCCATGAAAATTTCAATAGATGGAACACTGAGCGTGTCACTATGGAACACTTCAGCATCCTTTATTGATGACATCACAATGGACCCTTGCTGTTTTCCTTCCTGGCAGCAGCCATGATCCTTCATTCTTCAATCAGGTGTGGATCCATGCACATCAACAGGTATGGGTGACAATCAACAGGTAAGGGTGCGTTTTTGTGTGTGTCAAACAAAGGTGTCATTTTATGGAAAGATTTGTTTGAGGAAAAATTGGCGCTTCTGTGCAAAATGGAATACTGTCCAGCGTCTATTAGCAGGCCCAGAACACAAAAGCCTTCTTATCTGTTTCTGACGGTATGGCCATAGATTACCGATCTATACCCTCTGTCGCAAATTGGGGGAAAGAAGCGGCCACCGACGGAGCTATGCCTTTTCTGGTTTTTGATTTTTGGCCACTGCAAAGTAGGTGCAGATCAGTTTATCGTCTGCAACTCACCACCTATCATGAGATACCATACCTTTTATGGATTTTTGTAGCTGGCAGAATGAGAATGCGCTGTCACGGCCTATGGTGTGCTCAGTGACATTTTCCTTCACTTGGTTGCCTGTGACTACGTTTGGTGTTGTATGCATGTGGTGGCAGTGTCTCGGCCTTCTGGCTGATCCCCAGGACATGGTTGCCACGCATGCCGTTGCCCGCAGCAACAGGTGAAGTCTGTATTTATGTGTGTTTTTCCCCTTTAAGTGGCCGTCTTTCCTTGCCTTGTATTGGAAGGGTTTACTTCCTTCCTAGTATTTGTGCACTGGGTGTGTCTGTGTGTGGGTGTGGCTACATGGGCTATAAAGCCTCAGTTTAGATCAGTAGTCTGAGGGGTAATTCAGCCATGGCTAGCTGGAGTCCTCCTCCTGTGATATACCATCTGCCAGTGGGGGCCACCCTTGTGGTCATAGCTTATGTTACATGGTGTTATGAAGGTGTGTGTTTGGTCTCTTTATTTATTGCAGCTTATGGTTTCCTGGGTTCCCATGTGATGTATGGTGTGTGCTGTGTCCCTTGTGTTGTTGTGGACAGCAGCACTTGCACATGGGTTCCAGGCTGTGTGTCTGTGGCAGGTAGGTGTGGTTCTTGTTTCACTTACCTGCCATTGCCATATGTCTGTTTATGTTTCCCCTTTCTTTATAGCTTGGTCAGTGAGACTCCTGTTCATCCGTATCCTGGAGGAACAGGTAGTCTTACCCTTCTCCTAGTCCAGGGCCACCCTGAGGGCAAGTAGGAATATTAGGTTCCGGAGTATGAGCCCTCCCACCATCAGGGTCGGCTCATACGGCTAGGAGACAGGGTCAGAATTAGGGATTGATAGGAGGTGACCTGCTCCCTGATTCCTGTCCTGGCCTTGCAGCGACTAACAGCTTCGGCATCGCACGGCTGAGGGTTTTCCCCATCCTCAGCCATGACATGCGCCTGTTGTCCAATCAAAGTTCTGTGCTATTATGGAATGTACTTAGCAACTCTGCAATTGCTCTACCTGCTCCAGGAATCCAAAAGCAGGTTCTAACGCAATATTCATTGTAGCTATTAAAAATTGTGCTCAGAGACTAGAATACATCCATGCTGACTTCTGTGGCTGCAATCCTAACTCTTCTCAGCATTTCTTATCCATTGAAATGACAGCTCTGTTTAACTGCAAAACAAAATGGCTGCCTCCAGAAAATTAATATGGCAGCCTCCATGAAAATTTTTATAGATGGAACACTGAGCGTGTTTCATGGCGGACGGAATCTCAGATACACAGATAAACCAACAAACAAGTTTCTAGGTGAGAACCTGGGGAAAGGTAACCTCCTAGCAAATCCCTGACTTCTCTCCCTACACTGCTAAGCCCACATTCAGACCTTGAAGTTAGGAATAATGTGTCCTCGTGCCTGGGCTAAAAATACCCTAGAATCCCTGAGATGGTGAAAGGGGAATAGGGGCAGCCTGCTCCCTCAGAACCTGGAGGGGACAGACGACACACAAACAGCCTAGACAGCAAACAACAAAAACAGAAACCAAACTTATCTTATCTGAGCTGGAACAGACAATCCTTCCTTCCTTGCTTCCAAGGCCAGACTGATTTCTATATCCCGCACAGAACACTGGGAATGAGTGAGATTTAAACCAATGACCCCACCCAGTGCACCTGAAGGGAGGCGGATCTAGCACGACTCCTAAACAAAACAAAAAACTAAACACGTGCTGCTATTCTGGCCGACTTCCGCACATTGTCAGAGAAGGGCATGACAGTACCCTCCCTTCTACGGGTGACCTCCGGACACCCCGGATCAACCTTATCCGGATGGGATTTGTGAAAAGCTCTCACCAGTCGGCTGCCACTGACATCCAGCGCCGGAACCCACATCCTCTCCTCAGGGCCGTATCCCCTCCAGTGTACCAGGTACTGAAGGGAACCCCGAAGAACTCTAGAGTCGAGAACCCTGGAGATCTCGAACTCCAAATTTCCATCGACCAGAACAGGAAGAGGAGGCAATGGCGATGGTTCCAGTGGTTTCACTTATTTTTTCAGTAAAGACCTGTGGAACACATCATGGATCCTCCAAGTCTGCGGAAGATCCAGCCGAAACGCTACTGGATTGATCACCGCAGATATTTTGTACGGACCAATAAATCTTGGACCCAGTTTCCAAGATGGCACTCTCAGTTTAATATTTTTAGTGGACAACCACACCAGATCACCCACACACAGGTCCGGACCAGTCACACGTCTCTTGTCAGCCATTCGCTTATACCTCTCACCCATCCTCTCCAAATTCACTTGGATCCTCCGCCAGATAGAAGACAAGGCAGAAGAAAATCTCTCCTCCTCTGGCATCCCAGAGGAACTAGTCCCAGAAAAGGTACCAAACTGAGGATGAAAACCGTATGCGCCAAAAAATGGCGACTTACCCATGGACTCCTGCCTACGGTTATTCAAAGCAAATTCTGCTAGGGACAAGAATGAGGACCAGTCCTCCTGATTCTCAGCCACAAAGCACCTCAAGTAGGTCTCCAGGTTTTGATTAGTACGCTCTGTCTGTCCATTCGACTGCAAATGAAAAGCCGAATAGAATGAAAGTTGAATGCCAAGCCGAGAACAGATCGCCCTCCAAAACCTGGAGACAAACTGCGTGCCCCTATCAGAGACCACATCCGAAGGAATACCATGCAATTTCACAATATTATCAACAAAAATCTGCGCGAGAGTCTTGGCGTTAGGCAGACTAGTTAATGATATAAAGTGAGCCATTTTACTGAAACGTCAACTACCACCAAAATTACTGTTCTCCCGGATGAACTCGGCAGATCCGTAATAAAGTCCATAGACAAGTGCGTCCAAGGACGAGACGGAATAGACAATGGAAGAAGTGAACCAGCTGGTCGAATATGAGCAACCTTTGACCGAGCACAGGTTTCACAAGCTGCCACGTAATCCTCAATGCTCTTACGTAACCCTGGCCACCAGAACCTCCGGGACACCAGGTCACAGGTGGACTTACCACCAGGATGTCCAACAAGGACAGTATCGTGATGTTCCTTGAATACCTTATATCGCAGACCTTCAGGAACAAACAACCTCCCTGGGGGACAAGAACCAGGAGCCCCTTCCTGGGCTCCCAACACCTCCATCTCCAATTCGGGGTACAGAGCGGAGACCACCACCCCATCAGCCAAAATCGGAGCAGGATCCTCTGAATCACCTCCCCCAGGAAAGCTGTGAGACAAGGTATCTGCCTTGACGTTCTTAACCCCCGCACGAAAGGTAACCACAAAATTTAACCTGGTAAAAAATAGTGACCATCTGGCCTGTCTAGGGTTCAGACGCTTGGCAGATTGCAGGTAAGCCAAATTCTTATGATCTGTATATACTGTAACGGGGTGAGACGCCCCCTCCAACCAGTGACGCCATTCCTCAAAGGCCAACTTGATGGCCAGCAACTCTCTATCTCCAACATCATAATTCTTCTCGGCGACCGAGAGCCTCGTAGAGAAAAAAGCACACGGGACCCATTTGCCAGGAGATGAACCCTGCGACAGCACCGCTCCAACCCCCTCTTCTGATGCATCAACCTCCACCACGAATGGCTGAGACACATCGGGCTGCACCAGAATGGGAGCAGACGCAAAACACTCCTTAATAGCCGAAAAGGCCTGCAATGCCTCATCCGACCAGACAGAGACGTCGGCGCCCTTCTTAGTCATATCAGTGAGAGGTCTTACAATGGTAGAATAGTTTTAAATAAATTTTCTATAATAATTAGTAAACCCCAAAAAATGCATCAAAGCTTTCTGATTCTCTGTTCGGTCCCATTCCAGAACCGCCCGGACCTTTTCGGGGTCCATACGAAAACCAGAGTCAGAAAGCAGATATCCCAAAAACGGAAGCTCCTGCACTGAAAACACACATTTCTCCAATTTGGCATATAATTTATTCTCCCGAAGGATCGTCAAAACCTGTCTCACATGATCCTGATGGGTCTTCAGATCAGGAGAGCAAATTAAAATGTCATCCAAGTAAACCACCACGAACCTCCCCACCAAATGATGGAAAATGTCATTGACGAATCACTGAAATACCGCTGGCGCGTTCGTCAACCCAAAAGGCATAACAAGATTCTCAAAATGACCCTCGTGCGTATTAAAGGACGTTTTCCACTCATCCCCCTCCTTGATTCTGATCAGATTGTAGGCCCCTCTCAAATCCAACTTGGAGAACACCTTGGCTCCAACAATCTGATCAAAAAGGTCAGAGATCAAAGGCAGGGGATATAGATCCCGGATCGTAATACGGTTCAATTCCCGGAAATCCAAACAAGGTCTCAGCGATCCATCCTTCTTTTTTACAAAGAACAAACCTACTGCCACCGGAGACTTAGCTGGCCTAATATGACCTTTTGGCGAACTCACGGCGACATACTTTCGCATGACCTCTCTTTCGGGTTGAGAAAGATTGTAAAGCCGGGACTTTGGCAACTTAGCCCCTGGGATAAGATTAACTGGACAATCATAGTCACGATGAGGGGGCAATTCCTAAGCCCCACCCTCCGAAAAGACATCCGAAAAATCTGAGAGATACTGAGGTAAAGCTGTAGTGGACACACCAGAGATAGATGTGCCAAGACAATTATCCGAACAAAACTCACTCCAACCAATGATTTGTCTCGCTTGCCAATCTATAATTTGGTTATGTTTAGTCAACCATGGTAACCCCAAAACTATAGGATCCGGCAAATCCTTCATGACAAAACAAGACATAATCACAACATGTGAATAACCCACCCTTAAGTGAATACCATGAGCAATATGAGTAAGACTCCTTTGAGAAAGAGGGGAAGAATCAATTGCAAAAACCGGAATCTCTCTTTCTAAAGTGCAAGTACTTAGACCCAGATTTTGAAGAAAAAGAAAGTCAATAAGGTTTACCCCAGCACCACAATCAAGGAATACTTCAACTAAAAATTCACTTGAGTCTAGCGCCACCATAGCTGGAAGGAGAAAACGGGTATTACAGGGAGCTTGCATACCTGCCTGCTCCACCACACTATTCACGCTACCAAGAGTCAGGAAAGTTTTTTTTTTTCTTTTTCTCTTCCACATGCGGTTTAACAAAAGGACAAGCAAAAATAAAATGAACGCTTTTCCCACAGTAGTAACATAGTTTGTGCAATTTCCTAAAGTCTCTACTACCAGAACGGAAAGAAACCTGACCCAGCTGCATGGGTTCCTCCCCTACCCCAGAGTTACCTGTAACATCACCCTGGGAAGCAGTAGAGACGAAACCACTCACAGAAGGGATCCCTTGCGCGGAGGGAGCCCTACACCTTTCTCTAATACGTCTATCTAACCGTACTGCCAAAGACATTGCATTCTCCAAAGAATCTGGGTACTCATGAAAAGCAAGGGCATCTTTCAATCTCTCAGATAACCCCTGACAAAACTGACTACGTAACGCGGGATCATTCCACTCTGACTCGGTAGCCCATCTCCTAAACGCAACACAGAGAGCCTCTGCAGTATGTTCACCCTGTAATAAATTACGTAATTTCGATTCCGCCATCGAGACCCGATCTGGGTCATCGTAGATTAATCAAAGGGCCTTAAAAAATTCTTACACAGACCGGAGGGCCCGAGAACCGGGCGACAGAGAAAAGGCCCAGGATTGCACATCCCCTTTAAGCAGAGAAATGATTATACCTTGTAAGTTGGATGGAACCGGCACTCAGACAATAGGAATTCACGTGGAACTTGAATCTGATTAATATTAAAATATTTATTAAACAACAAGTATATATCCTACGTGCACTAGGTTAAAATTTTAAAACATCTAAAAAGCATATACAATCATATGTGTCTATCAAATGTCTATAACTGGAACACAAATATCCGTATACTGCGACACAGAGGGGTGCATCCGTGTTTCCCAGATGATATTGGCTATTTGGATCGCAGCCGTCTGTGGCGGAGCAGAGCAGAGTATAGTAAACGTGAGTCCCAGATATAGACAAATATGTAGTTGCTATCCCGGTTATACAAACTTATACATAGTAATAAATTATATCAATAAATTAATATCTTTATGCCACCTATATGGGATATAGAATAAAAAATGAAAGATAAAAAATATATATGGCTTTCAGAGTAAGTCTGTAGTTCACACCACTTATGGATAGTCTATTTGTTAAGGACGTCTCAGGGTCTGAGTACGCCTATGTATAAGAAATCGATTGTCCAGAAAGTAAGTAGCTCCCGTACTTATACCACCTGTTGTTCCGTGGTTTAGTACAGCTTCACTTAGAATAGTCTCTTTACTCACTGTGACTCCAGTCGGCTCACTGAATGGATCCCGCGGAAGGGTTACTTCTCGTGGCGTTTGCACGCTTCAGCCTATCTCCGCTTGATTGGTATCCGGTCAGGTCCTAGTTAGAATCCCGTCTCTATTCTCGCGGGAGACCTGTATCAGGTATTTCACTTTCGTGAATCCTGCAGTCTGCCTTGGTCTTACGTGAGCTCAAAGTGGGTAAATCTGTTCGTTCTTTAGTACATGGCCATGCACCGCTGGGATAGTTGCTTCACAGGTGATACGCCCATGTACTAAAGAACGAACAGATTTACCCACTTTGAGCTCACGTAAGACCAAGGCAGACTGCAGGATTCACGAAAGTGAAATACCTGATACAGGTCTCCCGCGAGAATAGAGACGGGATTCTAACTAGGACCTGACCGGATACCAATCAAGCGGAGATAGGCTGAAGCGTGCAAACGCCACGAGAAGTAACCCTTCCGCGGGATCCATTCAGTGAGCCGACTGGAGTCACAGTGAGTAAAGAGACTATTCTAAGTGAAGCTGTACTAAACCACGGAACAACAGGTGGTATAAGTACGGGAGCTACTTACTTTCTGGACAATCGATTTCTTATACATAGGCGTACTCAGACCCTGAGACGTCCTTAACAAATAGACTATCCATAAGTGGTGTGAACTACAGACTTACTCTGAAAGCCATATATATTTTTTATCTTTCATTTTTTATTCTATATCCCATATAGGTGGCATAAAGATATTAATTTATTGATATAATTTATTACTATGTATAAGTTTGTATAACCGGGATAGCAACTACATATTTGTCTATATCTGGGACTCACGTTTACTATACTCTGCTCTGCTCCGCCACAGACGGCTGCGATCCAAATAGCCAATATCATCTGGGAAACACGGATGCACCCCTCTGTGTCGCAGTATACGGATATTTGTGTTCCAGTTATAGACATTTGATAGACACATATGATTGTATATGCTTTTTAGATGTTTTAAAATTTTAACCTAGTGCACGTAGGATATATACTTGTTGTTTAATAAATACTTTAATATTAATCAGATTCAAGTTCCACGTGAATTCCTATTGTCTGAGTGCCGGTTCCATCCAACTTACATTTACGCTAATCAGAATCAGGGGGTGTTTCTTTGAACTAGTGCACCTGTCGTGATAAATCAGAGTGAGCCATCTGCTTAATACTTTTTTGTAAATGATTATACCTAATATAAAGAGTATGGTGGCTCTCTATCGCCTTTCACTATGGGTGGGTGCTACTAAGCCTGATGACTCACCCAGTCAAATAAATTGATAATGTATATAGAAAGGCTGAGCACTCTCCCAATGGACCACACACAGACTATTCAAAATTATTATATTTATTACACCGATATATAGATCAAATAAGCATATAACAGATTACACAATAAAAATACACCTTAAAAAATACAATATGGAAATTATTTGGATAAAAAGCATTCAGATAAAAAACATTAATGTTTCATTTGCGGTGGTATACAGAAGATAAATGTATGCAACTTGAATAAAAAAAAAAAAAAAAAAAGGATATGCTGATTGGAAGAAAAAGAATCGATATCAGTTCAATATATTCGATACTATGAAGATAATTTTCGACCATAAGAAGATAAATGATTATACCTATCCTCTGACTTTCATCACCTGACGACGATGGACGCAGCCGAAAATACTATTTGCATGACTCTCTAAAACGGATAAAGTCATCCGTACCCCCTGCAAATCTATCAGGAAGAGCGACTTTAGGCTCCCCACAAATTTGACCTGCACCTGATTCCAGAGCATTCTGACACCGTGTGACCGAATTACGTAGCTCCGGAACCTCTAGGGATAGCTCCTGCATGCGGGAAACTAACGCATCAATTGAGGCCATCACAAAACCGCTGAGCAATGACAGTCAAAGTATTGGAGGTTATAATGTCATGGCGGATGGGATCTCAGATACACAGATAAACCAACAAAGAAGTTTCTAGGCGAGAAGCTGGGGAAAGGTCACCTCCTAGCAAATCCCTGACTTCTCTCCCTACACTGCTAAGCCCACATTCAGACCTTGAAGTTAGGAATAATGTGTCCTCGTGCCTGGGCTGAAAATACCCTAGAATCCCTGAGATGGTGAAAGGGGAATAGGGGCAGCCTGCTCTCTCAGAACCTGGAGGGGACAGACGACACACAAACAGCCTAGACAGCAAACAACAAAAACAGAAACCAAACTTATCTTATCTGAGCTGGAACAGACAATCCTTCCTTCCTTGCTTCCAAGGCCAGACTGATTTCTATAACCCGCACAGAACACTGGGAATGAGTGAGATTTAAACCAATGACCCCACCCAGTGCACCTGAAGGGAGGAGAATCTAGCACGACTCCAAAACAAAACAAAAAACTAAACACGTGCTGCTATTCTGGCCGACCTCCGCACATAGTCAGAGCAGGGCATGACAGCGTGTCACAATGGAACCCTTCAGCATCCATGGATGATGACATCACAATGGACCCTTGCTGTTTTCCTTTCTGGCTGCAGCCATGATCCTTTATTCTTCAGTCAGGTGTCTAGACTGACTAGAATGCATCCATGCTGACTACTGTGGCTGCAATCCTAACCCTTCCCCGTATTTCTTATCCATTGAAATGACAGCTCTTTTTAACTGCAAAATAAAATGGCTGCCTCCAGAAAATCAATATGGCAGCCTCCATGAAAATTTCAATAGATCGAACAGTGAGCGTATCACAATGGACCCTTGCTGTTTTCCTTTCTGGCTGCAGCCATGATCCTTTATTCTTCAGTCAGGTGTGGATCCATGCACATCAACAGGTATGAGTGCCAATCAACAGGTAAGGGTCCGTTTTTGTGTGTCCAGCAAAGGTGTCAGTTTATTAAAAGATTTGTTTGAGAAAAAATTGGCGCTCCTGTGCAAAATGGAATACTGTCCAGCGATTATTAGCAGGCCCAGAACACAAAAGCCTTCTTATCTGTTTCTGACGGTATGGCCATATAAACTCCAAGAGTACACCTCTTTAACATCTGTCGCAACTAAGGGGAAAGAAGCGGCCACTGACGGAGCTATGCCTTTTCTGTTTTTTGCTTTTTGGCCACTGCAATGCAGGTGCAGATCAGTTTATCATCTGCAACTCACCAACTATCATGAGTAGGGATGAGCGAACCCGAACTGTATAGTTCGGGTTCGTACCGAATTTTGGGGTGTCCGTGACACGGACCCGAACCCGAACATTTTCGGGTCCGTGTCACGGACACCCCAAAATTTGTTTTAGCTGGTCAAGTTATTTGTAGTGACCGTAAAAGCACACTTTTTGTTCTGGGTTGAAAAACTATTCCCAAATTTGCCATTCTCAAAATAACTAGTTTCTGGTATATGAGGCCTACTTGAAATCTATCCCAAAAAGGATATCTTACATTGAAGGTACTGATAGTGTCATTCAGAAAAACCTAAGACACACGCTACCGTGCAGATAGAAGTCTGATTGTGAGATTAAACCTTAACCTGTCACGCAGTGCTAAAAAAAACAGGTCTCACATTTCTATTCAAGCAAATCTGTACTGTTTTAGCTGGTCAAGTTATTTGTAGTGACCGTAAAAGCACTTTTTTTTTTTCTGGGTTGAAAAACTATTCCCAAATTTGCCATTCTCAAAATAACTAGTTTCTGGTATTTGAGGCCTACTTAAAATCTATCCCAAAAAGGATATCTTACATTGAAGGTACTGATAGTGTCATTCAGAAAAACCTAAGACACACGCTAGCGTGCAGATAGAAGTCTGATTCTGAGATTAAACCTTAACCTGTCACACAGTGCAAAAAAAAACAGGTCTCACATTTCTATTCAAGCAAATCTGTACTGTTTTAGCTGGTCAAGTTATTTGTAGCGACCGTAAAAGCACATTTTTTTTTCTGGTTTGAAAAACTATTCCCAAATTTGCCATTCTCAAAATAACTAGTTTCTGGTATTTGAGGCCTACTTGAAATCTATCCCAAAAAGGATATCTTACATTGAAGGTACTGATAGTGTCATTCAGAAAAACCTAAGACACACGCTACCGTGCAGATAGAAGTCTGATTCTGAGATTAAACCTTAACCTGTCACACAGTGCAAAAAAAAACAGGTCTCACATTTCTATTTAAGCAAATCTGTACTGTTTTAGCTGGTCAAGTTATTTGTAGCGACCGTAAAAGCACACTTTTTTTTCTGGGTTGAAAAACTATTCCCAAATTTGCCATTCTCAAAATAACTAGTTTCTGGTATTTGAGGCCTACTTGAAATCTATCCCAAAAAGGATATCTTACATTGAAGGTACTGATAGTGTCATTCAGAAAAACCTAAGACACACGCTACCGTGCAGATAGAAGTCTGATTCTGTGATTAAACCTTAACCTGTCACACAGTGCAAAAAAAAACAGGTCTCACATTTCTATTCAAGCAAATCTGTACTGTTTTAGCTGGTCAAGTTATTTGTAGTGACCGTAAAAGCACATTTTTTTTTCTGGGTTGAAAAACTATTCCCAAATTTGCCATTCTTAAAATTGTGGTGAACGGGAACAATGAGGAAAACATCTAATAAGGGACGCGGACGTGGACATGGTCGTGGTGGTGTTAGTGGACCCTCTGGTGCTGGAAGAGGACGTGGCCGTTCTGCCACAGCCACACGTCCTAGTGTACCAACTACCTCAGGTCCCAGTAGCCGCCAGAATTTACAGGGATATTTGGTGGGGCCCAATGTCGTTCTAAGGATGGTAAGGCCTGAGCAGGTACAGGCATTAGTCAATTGGGTGTCCGACAGTGCATCCAGCACATTCACATTATCTCCCACCCAGTCTTCTGCAGAAAGCGCACAGATGGCGCATGAAAACCAAGCCCATCAGTCTGTCACATCACCCCCATGCATATCAGGGAAACTGTCTGAGCCTCAAGTTATGCAGCAGTCTCTTATGCTGTTTGAAGTCTCTGCTGCCAGGGTTTCCCAAGGGCATCCACCTAGCCCTTCACCAGGGGTGGAAGAGATAGAATGCACTAACGCACAACCACTTATGTTTCCTGATGATGAGGACATGGGAATACCACCTCAGCACGTCTCTGATGATGACGAAACACAGGTGCCAACTGCTGCGTCTTTCTGCAGTGTGCAGACTAAACAGGAGGTCAGGGGTCAAGACTGGGTGGAAGACGATGCAGGGGACGATGAGGTCCTAGACCCCACATGGAATGAAGGTCGTGCTACTGACTTTCAGAGTTCGGAGGAAGAGGCAGTGGTGAGACCGAGCCAACAGCGTAGCAAAAGAGGGAGCAGTGGGCAAAATCAGAACACCCGCCGCCAAGAGACTCCGCCTGCTACTGACCGCCGCCATCTGGGACCGAGCACCCCAAAGGCAGCTTCAAGGAGTTCCCTGGCATGGCACTTCTTCAAACAATGTGCTGACGACAAGACCCGAGTGGTTTGCACGCTGTTCCATCAGTGCCTGAAGCGAGGCATTAACGATCTGAACCTTAGCACAACCTGCATGACCAGGCACCTGCATGCAAAGCATGAACTGCAGTGGAGTAAACACCTTAAAAACAAGGAAGTCACTCAGGCTCCCCCTGCTGCCTCTTCTGCTGCTGCCGCCTCGGCCTCTTCTGCTGCTGCCGCCTCGGCCTCTTCTGCTGCTGCTGCCGCCGCCTCGGCCTCTTCCTCTGCCTCTGGAGGAACGTTGGCACCTGCCGCCCAGCAAACATGGGATGTACCACCAACACCACCACCTGCGTCACCAAGCATCTCAACCATGTCACACGGCAGCGTTCAGCTCTCCATCTCACAAACATTTGAGAGAAAGCGTAAATTCCCACCTAGCCACCCTCGATCCCTGGCCCTGAATGCCAGCATTTCTAAACTACTGGCCTATGAAATGCTGTAATTTAGGCTGGTGGACACACACAGCTTCAAACAGCTCATGTCACTTGCTGTCCCACAGTATGTTGTTCCCAGCCGCCACTACTTCTCCAAGAGAGCCGTGCCTTCCCTGCACAAACAAGTGTCCGATAAAATCAAGTGTGCACTGCGCAACGCCATCTGTGGCAAGGTCCACCTAACCACAGATACGTGGACCAGTAAGCACGGCCAGGGACGCTATATATCCCTAACTGCACACTGGGTAAATGTAGTGGCGGCTGGGCCCCAGGCGGAGAGCTGTTTGGCGCACGTCCTTCCGCCGCCAAGGATCGCAGGGCAACATTCTTTGCCTCCTGTCTCCTCCTCCTCCTACTCAGCTTCCTCCTCCTCTTCTTCCACCTGCTCATCCAGTCAGCCACACACCTTCACCACCAACTTCAGCACAGCACGGGGTAAACGTCAGCAGGCCATTCTGAAACTCATATGTTTGGGGGACAGGCCCCACACCGCACAGGAGTTGTGGCGGGGTATAGAACAACAGACCGACGAGTGGTTGCTGCCGGTGAGCCTCAAGCCCGGCCTGGTGGTGTGCGATAATGGGCGAAATCTCATTGCAGCTCTGGGACTAGCCGGTTTGATGCACATCCCTTGCCTGGCGCATGTGCTGAATTTGGTGGTGCAGAAGTTCATTCGCAACTACCCCGACATGTCAGAGCTGCTGCATAAAGTGCGGGCCGTCTGTTCGCGCTTCCGGCGTTCACACCCTGCCGCTGCTTGCCTGTCTGCGCTACAGCATAACTTCGGCCTTCCCGCTCACCGCCTCATATGCGACGTACCCACCAGGTGGAACTCCACCTTGCATATGCTGGACAGACTGTGCGAGCAGCAGCAGGCCATAGTGGAGTTTCAGCTGCAGCACGCACGGGTCAGTCGCACTGTGGATCAGACACACTTCACCACCAATGACTGGGCCTCCATGCGAGACCTGTGTGCCCTGTTGCGCTATTTCGAGTACTCCACCAACATGGCCAGTGGCGATGATGCCGTTATCAGCGTTACAATACCACTTCTATGTCTCCTTGAGAAAACACTTAGGGCGATGATGGAAGAGGAGGTGGCCCAGGAGAAAGAGGAGGAAGAGGGGTCATTTTTAGCACTTTCAGGCCAGTCTCTTCGAAGTGACTCAGAGGGAGGTTTTTTGCAACACCAGAGGCCAGGTACAAATGTGGCCAGACAGGGCCCACTACTGGAGGACGAGGAGGAGGAAGACGAGGATGAGGAGGAGGTGGAGGAGGATGAAGATGAAGCATGTTCACAGTAGGGTGGCACCCAAAGCAGCTCGGGCCCATCACTGGTGCGTGGCTGGGGGGAAAC
This sequence comes from Bufo bufo, assembly GCF_905171765.1. Lineage (NCBI taxonomy): Eukaryota > Metazoa > Chordata > Amphibia > Anura > Bufonidae > Bufo > Bufo bufo. Next base: position 235,564,670 of record NC_053393.1, read on the forward strand.
ACAGGACGATGACGATACGCCTCCCACAGAGGACAGCTTGTCCTTACCTCTGGGCAGCCTGGCACACATGAGCGACTACATGCTGCAGTGCCTGCGCAACGACAGCAGAGTTGCCCACATTTTAATGTGTGCGGACTACTAGGTTGCCACCCTGCTGGATCCCTGGTACAAAGACAATGTGCCCACCTTACTTCCTACACTGGAGCGTGATAGGAAGATGCGCGAGTACAAGCGCACGTTGGTAGACGCGCTACTGAGAGCATTCCCAAATGTCACAGGGGAACCAGTGGAAGCCCAAGGCGAAGGCAGAGGAGGAAGAAGAGGTCGCCAACGCAGCTGTGTCACGCCCAGCTCCTCTGAAGGCAGGGTTAGCATGGCAGAGATGTGGAAAAGTTTTGTCAACACGCCACAGCTAAGTGCACCACCACCTGATACGGAACGTGTTAGCAGGAGGCAACATTTCACTAACATGGTGGAACAGTACCTGTGCACACCCCTCCACGTACTGACAGATGGTTCGGCCCCATTCAACTTCTGGGTCTCCAAATTGTCCACGTGGCCAGAGCTAGCCTTTTATGCCTTGGAGGTGCTGGCCTGCCCGGCGGCCAGCGTTTTGTCTGAACGTGTATTCAGCACGGCAGGGGGCGTCATTACAGACAAACGCAGCCGCCTGTCTACAGCCAATGTGGACAAGCTGACGTTCATAAAAATGAACCAGGCATGAATCCCACAGGACCTGTCCATCCCTTGTGCAGATTAGATAGTAACTACCTCCCTTTAACAATATATTATTCTACTCCAGGGCACTTCCTCATTCAATACTATTTTTAATTTCATTTTACCATTATATTGCGGGGCAACCCAAAGTTGAATAAACCTCTCCTCTGTCTGGGTGCCGGGGCCTAAATGTGTGACAGTGGCCTGTTCCAGTGGTGGGTGACGTGAAGCCTGATTTTCTGCTATGACATGAAGACTTATTCTGTGCTGACATGAAGCCAGATTCTCTGTTACGCGACCTCTCTCCTCTGCCTGGGTGCCTGGGCCTAAATATGTGACAGTGGCCTGTTCCAGTGGTGGGTGACGTGAAGCCTGATTCTCTGCTATGACATGAAGACTTATTCTGTGCTGACATAAGGCCAGATTCTCTGTTACGGGACCGCTCTCCTCTGTCTGGGTGCCGGGGCCTAAATGTGTGACAGTGGCCTGTTCCAGTGGTGGGTGACGTGAAGCCTGATTCTCTGCTATGACATGAAGACTGATTCTGCGCTGACATAAGGCCAGATTCTCTGTTACGGGACCTCTCTCCTCTGCCTGGGTGCCTGGGCCTAAATGTGTGACAGTGGCCTGTTCCAGTGGTGGGTGACGTGATGCCTGATTCTCTGCTATGACATGAAGACAGATTCTGTGCTGAAATAAAGCCAGATTCTCTGTTACGGGACCTCTCTCCTCTGCCTGGGTGCCTAGGCCTAAATGTGTGACAGTGGCCTGTTCCAGTGGTTGGTGATGTGAAGCCTGATTCTCTGCTATGACATGAAGACTGATTCTGCGCTGACATAAGGCCAGATTCTCTGTTACGGGACCTCTCTCCTCTGCCTGGGTGCCTGGGCCTAAATGTGTGACAGTGGCCTGTTCCAGTGGTGGGTGACGTGATGCCTGATTCTCTGCTATGACATGAAGACAGATTCTGTGCTGACATAAGGCCAGATTCTCTGTTACAGGACCTCTCTCCTCTGTCTGGGTGCCTGAGCCTAAATGTGTTACAGTGGCCTGTTCCAGTGGTGGGTGACGTGAAGCCTGATTCTCTGCTATGACATGAAGACTGATTCTGCGCTGACATAAGGCCAGATTCTCTGTTACGGGACCTCTCTCCTCTGCCTGGGTGCCTGGGCCTAAATGTGTGACAGTGGCCTGTTCCAGTGGTGGTTGACGTGAAGCCTGATTCTCTGCTATGACATGAAGACTGATTCTGCGCTGACATAAGGCCAGATTCTCTGTTACGGGACCGCTCTCCTCTGCCTGGGTGCCTGGGCCTAAATGTGTGACAGTGGCCTGTTCCAGTGGTGGGTGACGTGATGCCTGATTCTCTGCTATGACATGAAGACAGATTCTGTGATGACATAAGGCCAGATTCTCTGTTACAGGACCTCTCTCCTCTGTCTGGGTGCCTGGGCCTAAATGTGTGACAGTGGCCTGTTCCAGTAGTGGGTGATGTGATGCCTGATTCTCTGCTATGACTTGAAGACAGATTCTGTGCTGACATAAGGCCAGATTCTCTGTTACAGGACCTCTCTCCTCTGTCTGGGTGCCGGGGCCTAAATGTGTGACAGTGGCCTGTTCCAGTGGTGGGTGACGTGAAGCCTGATTCTCTGCTATGACATGAAGACAGATTCTGCGCTGACATAAGACCAGATTCTCTGTTACGGGACCGCTCTCCTCTGTCTGGGTGCCGGGGCCTAAATGTGTGACAGTGGCCTGTTCCAGTGGTGGGTGACGTGAAGCCTGATTCTCTGCTATGACATGAAGACTGATTCTGTGCTGACATGAAGCCAGATTCTCTGCTATGGCATGAAGAGACTGATTCTGTGCTGACATGAAGCCAGATTATTTGCTATGGCATGAAGAGACTGATTCTCTGCTGACGTGAAGCCAGATTCTCTGCTAAGGGACCTCTGTCCAATTGATATTGGGTCATTTTTATTTTTTTAATTTTTATTTTAATTCATTTCCCTATCCACATTTGTTTGCAGGGGACTTCAATGGGGTTCGGGTTCGGGACGAAGTTCGGTTCGGGTTCGGATCCCGAACCCGAACATTTCCGTGAAGTTCTGCCGAACTTCTCGAACCCGAACATCCAGGTGGTCGCTTAACTCTAATCATGAGATATCATAGCTTTTATGGATTTTTGTAGCTGACAGAATGAGAATGCGCCTGTTGTCCAATCAAAGTTCTGTGCTATTATGGAATGTACTTAGCATCTCTGCAATTGCTCTACCTGCTCCAGGAATCCAAAAGCAGGTTCTAATGCAGAATTTCATTGTAGCTATAAACAATAGTGCTCAGAGACTAGAATACATCCATGCTGACTTCTGTGGCTGCAATCCTAACCCTTCTAAGCATTTCTTTTTCATTGAAATGATAGCTCTGTTTAACTGCAAAACAAAATGGCTGCCTCCAGAAAATCAATATGGCAGCCTCCATGAAATTTCAATAGATGGAACAGTGAGCGTGTCACAATGGAACCCTTCAGCATCCCTGGATGATGACATCACAATGGACCCTTGCTGTTTTCCTTCCTGGCTGCAGCCATGATCCTTCATTCTTTAGTCAGGTGTGGATCCATGCACATCATAGGTATGGGTGCCAATCAATAGGTAAGGGTGCGTTTTTGTGTGTGTCAAACAAAGGTGTCAGTTTATAGAAAGATTTGTTTGGCGCTTCTGTGCAAAATGGAATACTGTCCAGCGTCTATTAGCAGGCCCAGAACACAAAAGCCTTCTTATCTGTTTCTGACGGTATGGCCATATAAACTCCAAGATTACCGATCTATACCCTCTGTCGCAACTTGGGGGAAAGAAGCGGCCACTGACGGAGCTATGCCTTTTCTGGTTTTTGCTTTTTGGCCACTGCAATGTAGGTGCAGATCAGTTTATCGTCTGCAACTCCCCACCTATCATGAGATACCATACCTTTTATGGATTTTTGTAGCTGGCAGAATAAGAATGCGACTGTTGTCCAATCAAAGTTCTGTGCTATTATGGAATGTACTTAGCACCTCTGCAATTGGTCTACCTGCTCCAGGCATCCAAAAGCAGGTTCTAACGAAGAATTTAATTGTAGCTATAAACATTAGTGCTCAGAGACTAGAATGCATCCATGCTGACTTCTGAGGCTGCAATCCTAACCCCTCCCAGCATTTCTTATCCATTAATATGACAGCTCTTTTTAACTGCAAAATAAAATGGCTGCCTCCAGAAAATCAATATGGCAGCATCCATGAAAATTTCAGTAGATGGAACAGTGAGCGTGTTACAATGGAACCCTTCAGCATCCATGGATGATAACATCACAATGGACCCTTGCTGTTTTCCTTCCTGGCAGCAGCCATGATCCTTCATTCTTCAGTCAGGTGTGGATCCATGCACATCAACAGGTATAAGTGCCAATCAACAGGTAAGGGTGCATTTTTGTGTGTGTCAAACAAAGGTGTCAGTTTATGGAAAGATTTGTTTGAGGAAAAATTGGCGCTTCTGTGCAAAATAGAATACTGTCCAGCGTTTATTAGCAGGCCCAGAACACAAAAACCTTCTTATCTGTTTCTGACGGTATGGCCATATAAACTCCAAGAGTACCCCTCTTTACCCTCTATCAGAACTTGGGGGAAATAAGCGGCCACCGACGGAGCTATGCCTTTTCTGGTTTTTGGTTTTTGGCCACTGAAATGTAGGTGCAGATCAGTTTATCGTCTGCAACTCACCATCTATCATGAGATTCCATACTTTTCATGGATTTTTGTAGCTGGCAGAATGAGAATGTGCCTGTTGTCCAATCAAAGTTCTGTGCTATTATGGAATGTACTTAGCACCTCTGAAATTGCTCTACCTGCTCCAGGAATCCAAAAGCAGGTTCCAACACAGAATTTCATTGTAGCTATAAACAATAGTGCTCAGAGACTAGAATGCATTTATGCTGACTTCTGTGGCTGCAATCCTAACCCTTCCCAGCATTTATTATCCATTGAAATGACAGCTCTTTTTAACTGCAAAACAAAATGGCTGCCTCCAGAAAATCAATATGGCAGCCTCCATGAAAATTTTAACAGATGGAACAGTGAGCGTGTCACAATGGAACCCTTCAGCATCCCTGGATGATGACATCACAATGGACCCTTGCTGTTTTCCTTCCCAGCAGCAGCCATGATCCTTTATTCTTCAGTCAGGTGTGGATCCAGGCACATCAACAGGTATGGGTACCAATCAACAGGTAAGGGTGCGTTTTTGTGTGTGTCAAACAAAGGTGTCAGTTTATAGAAAGATTTGTTTGACGAAAAATAGGCGCTTCTGTGCAAAATGGAATACTGCTGTCCAGCGTCTATTAGCAGACCCAAAACACAAAAGCCTTTTTATCTGTTTCTGACGGTATGGCCATATAAACTCCAAGAGTACCCCTCTTTAGTCTCTATCGCAACTTGGGGGAAATAAGCGGCCACCGACGGAGCTATGCCTTTTCTGTTTTTTGCTTTTTGGCCACTGCAATGCAGGTGCAGATCAGTTTATCATCTGCAACTCACCACCTATCATGAGATACCATACCTTTTATGGATTTATGTAGCTGGCAAAATGAGAATGCGCCTGTTGTCCAATCATAGTTCTGTGCTATTATGGAATGTACTTAGCACCTCTGCAATTGCTCTACCTGCTCCAGGAATCCAAAAGCAGGTTCTAACCCAGAATTTCATTGTAGCTATAAACAATAGTTTTTCAGACTAGAATTCGTCCATGCTGACTTCTGTGGCTGCAATCCTAACCCTTCCCAGCATTTCTTATCCATTGAAATGACAGCTCTGTTTAACAGCAAAACAAAATGGCAGCCTCCAGAAAATCAATATGGCAGCCTCCATAAAAATTTCAATAGATGGAACACTGAGCGTGTCACAATGGAACCCTTCAGCATCCATGGATGATGATATCACAATGGACCCTTGCTGTTTTCTTTCCTGGCAGCAGCCATGATACTTCATTCTTCAGTCAGGTGTGGATCCATGCACATCAACAGGTATGGGTGCCAATCAACAGGTAAGGGTGCGTTTTTGTGTGTGTCAAACAAAGGTGTCAGTTTATGGAAAGATTTGTTTGAGGAAAAATTGGCGCTTCTGTGCAAAATGGAATACTGTCCAGCGTCTATTAGCAGGCCCAGAACACAAAAGCCTTCTTACCTGTTTTTGACGGTATGGCCATATAAACTCCAAGAGTACCCCTCTTTACCCTCTGTCGCAACTTGGGGGAAAGAAGCGCCCACCGACGGAGCTATGCCTTTTCAGGTTTTTCCTTTTTGTCCACTGCAATTCAGATGCAGATCAGTTTATCGTCTGCAACTCACCACCTATCATGAGATACCATACCTTTTATGTTTTTTGTAGATGGCAGAATGAGAATGTGCCTGTTGTCCAATCAAAGTTCTGTGCTATTATGGAATGTACTTAGCACCTCTGCAATTGTTCTACCTGCTCCAGGAATTCAAAAGCAGGTTCTAACCCAGAATTTCTTTGAAGCTATAAACAATAGTTGTTCAGACTAGAATTCGTCCATGCTGACTTCTGTGGCTGCAATCCTAACCCGTCCCAGCATTTCTTATCCATTGAAATGACAGCTCTGTTTAACAGCAAAACAAAATGGCAGCCTCCAGAAAATCAATATGGCAGCCTCCATGAAAATTTCAATAGATGGAACACTGAGCGTGTCACAATGGAACCCTTCAGCATCCATGGATGATGACATCACAATGGACCATTGCTGTTTTCCTTCCTGGCAGCAGCCATGATCCTTCATTCTTCAGTCAGGTGTGGATCCATGCACATCAACAGGTATGGGTGCCAGTCAACAGGGAAGGGTGCATTTTTGTGTGTGTCAACCAAAGGTGTCACTTTATAGAAAGATTTGTTTGAGGAGAAATTGGTGCTTCTGTGCAAAATGGAATACTATCCAGCGTCTATTAGCAAGTCCAGAACACAAAAGCCTTCTTATCTGTTTTTGACGGTATGGCCATATTAACTGCAAGAGTACCGATCTATACCCTCTGTCGCAACTTTGGGGAAAGAAGCGGCCACCGACGGAGCTATGCCTTTTCTGTTTTTTGCTTTTTGGCCACTGCAATGCAGGTGCAGATCAGTTTATCGTCTGCAACTCACCACCTATCATAAGATACCATACCTTTTAAGGATTTTTGTAGTTGGCACAATGAGAATGCGCCTGTTGTCCAATCATAGTTCTGTGCTATTATTGAATGTACTTAGCACATCTGCAATTGCTCTACCTGCTCCAGGAATCCATAAGCAGGTTCTAACCCAGAATTTCATTGTAGCTATAAACAATAGTTTTCAGAGACTAGAATTCGTCCATGCTGACTTTTGTGGCTGCAATCCTAACCCTTCCCAGCATTTCTTATCCATTGAAATGGCAGCTCTGTTTAACTGCAAAACAAAATGGCTGCCTCCAGAAAATCAATATGGCAGCCTCCATGAAAATTTCAATAGATGGAACACTGAGCGTGTCACAATGGAACCCTTCAGCATCCATGGTTGATGACATCACAATGGACCCTTGCTGCTTTCCTTCCTGGCAGCAGCCATGATCCTTCATTCTTCAGTCAGGTGTGGATCCATGCACATCAACAGGTATGGGTGCCAATCAACAGGTAAGGGTGCGTTTTTGTGGGTGTCAAGCAAAGGTGTCAGTGTATGGAAAGATATGATTGAGGAAAAAAATGGGTCATCTGTGCAAAATAGAATACTGTCCAGCGTCTATTAGCAGGCCCAGAACACAAAAGCCTTCTTATCTGTTTCTGACGGTATGGCCATATAAACTCCAAGAGTACCGATCTATACCCTCTGTCGCAACTTGGAGGAAAGAAGGAGCCACCGACGGAGCTATGCCTTTTCTGGTTTTTGCTTTTTGGCCTCTGCAATGCAGAAACAGATCAGTTTATTATCTGTAGCTCACCACCTATTATGAGATACTATACCTTTTATGTTTTTTTGTAGTTGGCACAATGAGAATGCGCCTGTTGTCCAATCATAGTTCTGTGCTATTATTGAATGTACTTAGCACATCTGCAATTGCTCTACCTGCTCCAGGAATCCAAAAGCAGGTTCTTACCCAGAATTTAATTGAAGCTATAAACAATAGTTTTCAGAGTCTAGAATTCGTCCATGCTGACTTTTGTGGCTGCATTCCTAACCCTTCCCAGCATTTCTTATCTATTGAAATGACAGCGGGCCGGCAAAAGTTAAAGAACAAGTTCGTCACCAGCCTGCCAGCAATGATCATTGGCTGGCAGGCTGGCGATTTTTAAAAAATCCAATCACAAGCCATATAACAGATCATATTAGTAAATATGATCTGTTATATGGCTTCTCTGCTCCTCTGCTGGTCCTTTTCGTCGGTTGGATCCAGCAGAGAAGCAAACATCACTGTGAGTACACCAAACACTTCACTGTAGCCCCTGATCACCCCCCTGCACCCCAATTAACCCTTTGATCACCCCTTTGATCGCCCCTGTCAATCACCAGTGAAAGGAAAAAAAGTGATCAGTGTAAACTGTCACTTTTTTTTTTTCACTAGTATTGGCTGTTAGGTTTTAGGGATAGTTTAGGCCCCTTGGTTAGGTAGTTAGCGTCAGTTAGCGCCCACCCCACCGCAGTCACTTTTATTCGCTGAATAGCGTATCGCTAATCAGCATTTGTACTTTTATAGTATCTGTAAGTGATCAAAACTGATCACGGTCAGATCTATAATAGTATTAGTGTCACTTTAGTTCGCCCTCCACCCAAAACACAGTGTTTGCCCGATCAGGCCTGATCGGTCGCCCACACGTGCGTTCACCCACGCCCGCCCCACCGCAGTGACAAAAAATATATAATTTTTGATCACTGCACATTCATTTTACACGCACTGCGGCGATAAAAAAATCAGTTTTGATATTTTTTATCAACCGCAGCGGCCTCCGGTACTTCGCTAGCCTCCCCTTTGTAAGACAGGCTTGCTTTTTTTCTTGGGTAGTCTCAGGGAATACCCCTAAATTTAGTAGTCCAAAATGTCAAACAGGGGGTATTCTTCTGAAGAGGCCTACAGGATTCTGACCCAGTCGGATGAGGAGTGGGAACCCTCATCTGATGAATCTAGCGGGTCAGAATATGAACCTGTGGAAAGCAGTGGCTCTCTGACCCAAAGTTCGGACGAGGAGTTGGAGGTCCCTGGCAGCACCAGGCGTACCCGGCCCCGTGTCGCTAGACCACAGGTTATGCAGGATCCGCTTCAAGAGCAGCAGAGTGGGGCTGTCGCTGCCGGATCACGTGGTGAGGCATACACCAGCAGCGCAGCCCTCCCTGGACCTAGTACCAGCACTGCCGTACAACATGGTGACGTGGCGAGCACCAGAAGGGCAGTTGAAGCTGGTACGGTGGCACGTGCAGTAGTTACCCCGTCGCAGCCACCGCACAGACAGGCCCGTAGAGCCCCTAGAATCCCTGAGGTGCTGGCAAACCCTGATTGGCAGTCACCAACTTCAGCCGCACCTGTAGTTCCCCCTTTCACCGCCCAGTGTGGAGTTCGGGTTGAGACGGCTCAAATCGGTTCGGCCCTGGGATTTTTTGAGCTGTTCTTGACTGCGGAGCTCTTGGACTTAGTCGTGGCAGAGACCAACCAGTATGCCACACAATTTATATCCGCCAACCCGGGAAGCTTTTATGCCCAGCCTTTCCGGTGGAAACCAGTCCAAGTTTCTGAAATTAAAATTTTTTTGGGCCTTCTCCTCAACATGGGCCTGACAAAAAAGCATGAATTGCGGTCATATTGGTCAACGCACCTGATTCATCACATGCCCATGTTCTCTGCTGCTATGTCCAGGGCACGATTTGAGGCCATCCTCCGTTTCCTGCATTTTAGCGACAACACCACCTCCCGTCCCAGAGGCCACCCAGCTTTTGACCGGCTCCACAAAATTCGGCCCCTCATAGACCATTTCAACCAGAAATTTGCAGATTTGTATACCCCCGAGCAAAACATCTGCGTAGACGAGTCCCTAATACATTTTACCGGGCGCCTTGGCTTCAAACAGTACATCCCAAGCAAGCGTGCCCGGTATGGGGTCAAATTGTATAAGCTCTGTGAAAGGGCCACAGGCTATACCCACAAATTTCGGATCTATGAGGAAAAAGATCAGACCCTGGAGCCGGTCGGTTGCCCTGACTACCTGGGGAGCAGTGGGAAGACAGTCTGGGACTTGGTGTCACCCTTATTCGGCAAGGGGTACCATCTTTATGTGGACAATTTTTACACAAGTGTGGCCCTCTTTAGGCATTTGTTTCTAGAACGGATTTGCGCCTGTGGCACCGCGCGAACTAGTCGCGTGGGCTTCCCCCAACGGCTTGTAACCACCCGTCTTGCAAGGGGGGAGAGGGCTGCCTTGTGTAACGAAGAACTGCTCGCGGTGAAATGGAGAGACAAGCGTGACGTTTACATGCTCTCCTCCATTCACGCAGACACGACAATCCAAATTGAGCGAGCAACCCGTGTCATTGAAAAGCCCCTCTGTGTCCACGACTATAATGCGCTCATGGGAGGGGTGGACTACAATGACCAGATGTTGTCTCCGTATTTAGTTTCCCGCAGAACCAGACGCTGGTATAAGAAGGTGTCTGTATATTTAATTCAATTGGCGCTCTACAATAGTTTTGTTCTCTACAGTAAGGCTGGGAGAACACGATCTTTCCTCAAATTCCAGGAAGAGATCATCGAGAACCTCCTTTACCCAGGAGGTTCCGTGGCCCCATCCCCCAGTGTAGTTAGCCGTCTACACGAGCGACATTTCCCCAGTGTCATTCCTGGTACCTCAACCCAACCGTCACCCCGAAAAAGATGTCGTGTCTGTAGCAGGAGTGGAATAAGGCGTGACACCCGCTATTTCTGTCCTGACTGTCCGGACCACCCTGCCCTATGCTATGGAGAGTGTTTCCGGAAGTACCACACACAGGTACACCTAGCATAGGGATTGCATCTCACAGGACAGGCACACAGGGCTATTAGGGCCCTTTTACTCTCAGCTGCTGCAAACCTCTCCTTTCACCTGGGATAAAGTGCATAACGTACTTCGCCACATCTTTGGGCGATTTGCGCTTTGCACATTGTCCCATGGGGAAGGAGAGGTTTGTTCTATAAAGGTAAAAAAAACTAAACAAAAAAAAAATTACCGGTAAGTAAAAAAGTTAAAAAAGTTTAAAAAAATATTATATGTTCTGTTCTAAAGTTAATAAAGTTATTGCTTTGCGGCCTGGTTTTTTCTTTTTTGTTTTGTTTTTTTTACCTTCCAGGTGGACCAACCGATCGACCAGCTGCAGCACTGATGTGCATTCGGACAGAAGCATTGCGCTGCTGTCAGATTACACGCAAGTCGGTGTATGCGGCGCTGCAAGACGAGATTTCTCCTCTGCAGTAAAAGATATGTTTGCCGAGGCATATGAGCTGAGGAGGTGGCGGTGTTCATATACTTTGGCAAACACTTTGTATATATAAAAAAAAAAAATCCCGGCAATGATTTATTCATCCACATCAATTGATGTGAATGGAGAAATCGGGTTTGCCAGGGCATACGAGCTGAAGTGGGTATGGATGTTGGGCGGAGCTCCTATGTCCTGGCAGACGCCTTTCCCCTCCTTTTTCTTTTTTTGGCAGAGATTTCTTCATCCACATTGATCGATGCGAATGAAGAAATCTGTGCCGTTCATTTTTTTCTTTCAGCCCAGAGGCTGAACGGAAAAAAAAAATCTCATTATCCGTATGCTCAATATAAGGAGAATAGCAGAAACTCCTAATGCTGGGCATACATGTAATGATTGCGGAGACCCTCAAATGCCAGGGCAGTACAAACACCCCACAAATAACACCATTTTGGAAAGAAGACACCCCAAGGTATTCGCTGAGGGGCATATTGAGTCCATGAAAGATTAAAATTTTTGTCCCAAGTTAGCGGAAAGGGAGACTTTGTGAGAACAAAATCCCAAAAATCAATTTCCGCTAACTTGTGCCAAAATTTTTTTTTTCAATGAACTCGCCATGCCCCTCATTGAATACCTTGGGGTGTCTTCTTTCCAAAATGGGGTCACATGTGGGGTATTTATACTGCCCTGGCATTTTAGGGGCCCCAAAGCGTGAGAAGAAGTCTGGTATCCAAATGTCTAAAAATGCCCTCATAAAAGGAATTTGGGCACCTTTGCCCACCTAGGCTGCAAAAAAGTGTCACACATGTGGTATCTCCGTATTCATCAGAAGTTGGGGAATATGTTTTGGGGTGTCATTTTACATATACCCATGCTGGGTGAGATAAATATCTTGGTCAAATGCCAACTTTGTATAAAAAAAATGGGAAAAGTTGTCTTTTGCCAAGATATTTCTCTCACCCAGCATGGGTATATGTAAAATGACACCCTAAAACACATTCCACACCTTCTCCTGAGTACGGAGATACCAGATGTGTGACACTTTTTTGCAGCCTAGGTGGGCAAAGGGGCCCACATTCCAAAGAGCACCTTTCGGATTTCACAGGTCATTTACCTACTTATCACACATTAGGGCCCCTGGAAAATGCCAGGGCAGTATAACTACCCCACAAGTGACCCCATTTTGGAAAGAAGACACCCCAAGGTATTCCGTGAGGGGCGTGGCAAGTTCCTAGAATTTTTTATTTTTTGTCACAAGTTAGTGGAAAATGATGATTTTTTCTTTTTTTTTTTTTTTTCATACAAAGTCTCATATTCCACTAACTTGTGACAAAAATAAAAACTTCCATGAACTCACTATGCCCATCAGCGAATACCTTGGGGTCTCTTCTTTCCAAAATGGGGTCACTTGTGGGGTAGTTATACTGCCCTGGCATTCTAGGGGCCCAAATGTGTGGCAAGGAGTTTGAAATCAAATTCTGTAAAAAATGACCTGTGAAATCCGAAAGGTGCTCTTTGGAATATGGGCCCCTTTGCCCACCTAGGCTGCAAAAAAGTGTCACACATCTGGTATTTCCGTACTCAGGAGAAGGTGGGGAATGTGTTTTGGGGTGTCATTTTATATATACCCATGCTGGGTGAGAGAAATATCTTGGCAAAAGACAACTTTTCCCATTTTTTTATACAAAGTTGTCATTTGACCAAGATATTTATCTCACCCAGCATGGGTATATGTAAAAAGACACCCCAAAACACATTCCTCAACTTCTCCCGAGTACGGGGATACCAGATGTGTGACACTTTTTTGCAGCCTAGGTGGGCAAAGGGGCCCATATTCCAAAGAGCACCTTTCGGATTTCACAGGTCATTTTTTACAGAATTTGATTTCAAACTCCTTACCACACATTTGGGCCCCTAGAATGCCAGGGCAGTATAACTAAACCACAAGTGACCCCATTTTGGAAAGAAGAGACCCCAAGGTATTCGCTGATGGGCATAGTGAGTTCATGGAAGTTTTTATTTTTTGTCACAAGTTTGTGGAATATGAGACTTTGTATGAAAAAAAAAAAAAAAATCATCATTTTCCACTAACTTGTGACAAAAAATAAAAAATTCTACGAACTCGCCATGCCCCTCACGGAATACCTTGGGGTGTCTTCTTTCCAAAATGGGGTCACTTGTGGGGTAGTTATACTGCCCTGGCATTCTAGGGGCCCAAATGTGTGGTAAGGAGTTTGAAATCAAATTCTGTAAAAAATGACCTGTGAAATCCGAAAGGTGCTCTTTGGAATATGGGCCCCTTTGCCCACCTAGGCTGCAAAAAAGTGTCACACATCTGGTATCTCCGTACTCAGGAGAAGGTGGGGAATGTGTTTTGGGGTGTCATTTTATATATACCCATGCTGGGTGAGAGAAATATCTTGGCAAAAGACAACTTTTCCCATTTTTTTATACAAAGTTGTCATTTGACCAAGATATTTATCTCACCCAGCATGGGTATATGTAAAAAGACACCCCAAAACACATTCCTCAACTTCTCCTGAGTACGGGGATACCAGATGTGTGACACTTTTTTGCAGCCTAGGTGGGCAAAGGGGCACATATTCCAAAGAGTACCTTTCGGATTTCACTGGTCATTTTTTACTGAATTTGATTTCAAACTCCTTACCACACATTTGGGCCCCTAGAATACCAGGGCAGTATAACTACCCCACAAGTGACCCCATTTTGGAAAGAAGACACCCCAAGGTATTCCGTGAGGGGCATGGCAAGTTCCTAGAATTTTTTATTTTTTGTCACAAGTTAGTGGGAAATTATTATTATTTTTTTTTTTTTTTCATACAAAGTCTCATATTCCACAAACTTGTGACAAAAAATAAAAACTTCCATGAACTCACTATGCCCATCAGCGAATACCTTGGGGTCTCTTCTTTCCAAAATGGGGTCACTTGTGGGGTAGTTATACTGCCCTGGCATTCTAGGGGCCCAAATGTGTGGTAAGGAGTTTGAAATCGAATTCTGTAAAAAATGACCTGTGAAATCCGAAAGGTGCTCTTTGGAATATGGGCCCCTTTGCCCACCTAGGCTGCAAAAAAGTGTCACACATCTGGTATCCCCGTTTTAAGGAGAAGTTGAGGAATGTGTTTTGGGGTGTCTTTTTACATATACCCATGCTGGGTGAGATAAATATCTTGGTCAAATGACAACTTTGTATAAAAAAATGGGAAAAGTTGTCTTTTGCCAAGATATTTCTCTCACCCAGCATGGGTATATATAAAATGACACCCCAAAACACATTCCCCACCTTCTCCTGAGTACGGAGATACCAGATGTGTGACACTTTTTTGCAGCCTAGGTGAGCAAAGGGGCCCATATTCCAAAGAGCACCTTTCGGATTTCACAGGTCATTTTTTACAGAATTTGATTTCAAACTCCTTACCACACATTTGGGCCCCTAGAATGCCAGGGCAGTATAACTACCCCACAAGTGACCCCATTTTGGAAAGAAGAGACCCCAAGGTATTCGCTGATGGGCATAGTGAGTTCATAGAACTTTTTATTTTTTGTCACAAGTTAGTGGAATATGAGACTTTGTAAGAAAAAAAAAAAAAAATCATCATTTTCCGCTAACTTGTGACAAAAAATAAAAAGTTCTATGAACTCACTATGCCCATCAGTGAATACCTTAGGGTGTCTACTTTCAGAAATGGGGTCATTTGTGGGGTGTTTGTACTGTCTGGGCATTGTAGAACCTCAGGAAACATGACAGGTGCTCAGAAAGTCAGAGCTGCTTCAAAAAGCGGAAATTCACATTTTTGTACCATAGTTTGTAAACGCTATAACTTTTACCCAAACCATTTTTTTTTTACCCAAACATTTTTTTTTTATCAAAGACATGTAGAACTATAAATTTAGAGCAAAATTTCTATATGGATCTCGTTTTTTTTGCAAAATTTTACAACTGAAAGTGAAAAATGTCATTTTCTTGCAAAAAAATCGTTAAATTTAGATTAATAACAAAAAAAGTAAAAATGTCAGCAGCAATGAAATACCACCAAATGAAAGCTCTATTAGTGAGAAGAAAAGGAGGTAAAATTCATTTGGGTGGTAAGTTGCATGACCGAGCAATAAACGGTGAAAGTAGTGTAGGTCAGAAGTGTAAAAAGTGGCCTGGTCTTTCAGGGTGTTTAAGCACTGGGGGCTGAGGTGGTTAAGTGCAAAACAAAATGGCTGCCTCCAGAAAATCAATATGGCAGCCTCCATGAAAATTTCAATAGATGGAACACTGAGCGTGTCACAATGGAACCCTTCAGCATCCATGGATGATGACATCACAATGGACCCTTGCTGTTTTCCTTCTTGGCAGTAGCCATGATCCTTCATTCTTCAGTCAGGTGTGGATCCATGCACATCAACAGGTTTGGGTGCCAATCAACAGGGAAGGGTGCATTTTTGTGTGTGTCAAACAAAGGTGTCACTTTATAGAAAGATTTGTTTGAGGAAAAATTGGCGCTTCTGTGCAAAATGGAATACTATCCAGCGTCTATTAGCAAGTCCAGAACACAAAAGCCTTCTTATCTGTTTTTGACGGTATGGCCAAATTAACTTCAAAAGTACCGATCTATACCCTCTGTCGCAACTTTGGGGAAAGAAGCAGCCACCAACGGAGCTATGCCTTTTCTGTTTTTTGCTTTATGGCCACTGCAATGTAGGTGCAGATCAGTTTATCGTCTGCAACTCACCAACTATCATGAGATACCATACCTTTTATGGATTTTTGTAGCTGGCAGAATGAGAATGTGCCTGTTGTCCAATCAAAGTTCTGTGCTATTATGGAATGTACTTAGCACCTCTGCAATTGCTCTACCTGCTTCAGGAATCCAAAAGCAGGTTCTAACCCAGAATTTCATTGTAGCTATAAACAATAGTTTTCAGAGACTAGAATTCGTCCATGCTGACTTTTGTGGCTGCAATCCTAACCCTTCCCAGCATTTCTTATCCATTGAAATGACAGCTCTGTTTAACAGCAAAACAAAATGGCAGCCTCAAGAAAATCAATATGGCAGCCTCCATGAAAATTTCAATAGATGGAACACTGAGCGTGTCACAATGGAACCCTTCAGCATCCATGGATGATGACATCACAATGGACCCTTGCTGTTTTCTTTCCTGGCAGCAGCCATGATACTTCATTCTTCAGTCAGGTGTGGATCCATGCACATCAACAGGTATGGGTGCCAATCAACAGGTAAGGGTGCGTTTTTGTGTGTGTCAAACAAAGGTGTCAGTTTATGGAAAGATTTGTTTGAGGAAAAATTGGCGCTTCTGTGCAAAATGGAATACTGTCCAGCGTCTATTAGCAGGCCCAGAACACAAAAGCCTTCTTACCTGTTTTTGACGGTATGGCCATATAAACTCCAAGAGTACCCCTCTTTACCCTCTGTCGCAACTTGGGGGAAAGAAGCGCCCACCGACGGAGCTATGCCTTTTCAGGTTTTTGCTTTTTGCCCACTGCAATTCAGATGCAGATCAGTTTATCGTCTGCAACTCACCACCTATCATGAGATACCATACATTTTATGTTTTTTTGTAGCTGGCAGAATGAGAATGCGCCTGTTGTCCAATCAAAGTTCTGTGCTACTATGGAATGTACTTAGCACCTCTGCAATTGTTCTACCTGCTCCAGGAATCCAAAAGCAGGTTCTAACCCAGAATTTCATTGTAGCTATAAACAATAGTTTTTCAGACTAGAATTTGTCCATGCTGACTTCTGTGGCTGCAATCCTAACCCGTCCCAGCATTTCTTATCCATTGAAATGACAGCTCTGTTTAACAGCAAAACAAAATGGCAGCCTCCAGAAAATCAATATGGCAGCCTCCATGAAAATTTCAATAGATGGAACACTGAGCGTGTCACAATGGAACCCTTCAGCATCCATGGATGATGACATCACAATGGACCCTTGCTGTTTTCTTTCCTGGCAGCAGCCATGATCCTTCATTCTTCAGTCAGGTGTGGATCCATGCACATCAACAGGTATAGGTGCCAATCAACAGGGAAGGGTGCATTTTTGTGTGTGTCAAACAAAGGTGTCAGTTTATGGAAAGATTTGTTTGAGGAAAAATTGGCGCTTCTGTGCAAAATGGAATACTATCCAGCGTCTATTAGCAAGTCCAGAACACAAAAGCCTTCTTATCTGTTTTTGACGGTATGGCCATATTAACTGCAAGAGTACCGATCTATACCCTCTGTCGCAACTTTGGGGAAAGAAGCGCCCACCGACGGAGCTATGCCTTTTCTGGTTTTTCCTTTTTGTCCACTGCAATTCAGATGCAGATCAGTTTATCGTCTGCAACTCACCACCTATCATGAGATACCATACCTTTTATGTTTTTTGTAGATGGCAGAATGAGAATGTGCCTGTTGTCCAATCAAAGTTCTGTGCTATTATGGAATGTACTTAGCACCTCTGCAATTGTTCTACCTGCTCCAGGAATTCAAAAGCAGGTTCTAACCCAGAATTTCTTTGTAGCTATAAACAATAGTTGTGGTCAGGACCTAAACGAGTGGAAGATGCCCAACCACCACCCCCCTACCTAATTGGCCTGAGGTGTGCCTTGGCCTCACTAGGTCGGTATGCCTGAAAAAGGGGGCATACCCTGAATGTGATGGTTGAATGACTGAATGAAGAATGGGAATGGGTGGGCAGGGGACGTCCGAATGCCGACGTGCTGCCTGGGAGAGCCAGACTGCTTAAGACAGGTACCGGCCACTCCCACAAATCCAGGCTAGCCTGCGGCCAGCCTTAACACTTGTGGTCAGGACCTAAACGAGTGGAAGATGCCCAACCACCACCCCCCTACCTAATTGGCCTGAGGTGTGCCTTGGCCTCACTAGGTCGGTATGCCTGAAAAAGGGGGCAAAACCCACCAGTGAGGGAAGGATTGGCCTGAGGTGCTACTCTGCCAATGTACTGAATGCTTGGACCAGCTCCGCTTGTGGCTCCGGGATATACCGTACAAAGCACCCCGAGCGCCAGCGCCCCAAGTGTTTAATGATATGCACAGGGACTCCATGCTTGGACGCTGCGGATGCCGCACCGATGCGGAAAGAATGCCCCGAGAATTGAGCCGGATTCAATCCTACACTGGTCAACAGGATGCGAATATGTTTGATGAACTGGCTGGACGTCAGTGGACCAACAGGGAATGGAAGTAATGGGTCGGTGGGGCTGTGAAGACTAAGGGCCAGCAAGAGGTTGTCCAAGACTGTCACTGGACACCATGCGTTTGTGGACTGGAAGAACTTAACTACATGGCCGGGACCTACCTGCCTTGTTTTGTTGTGAGGCAACTGCGAATGAGTTACTGCCCATCCTGACTAAATCTCCCTTGCGTAGAGCCACCACCCCTTGTCTGGCCTGTGTCACTTCACCTGGTCTTAAAAACCCGTAAAACGCCAAGTACATCGCCGCCTTGATCACCAGGCTGGGAAGGACTCCGAATGGTGACAATGTGAGAACTTCCGACAGGCTACGAAACATGTCCCCCTTAATAGGTCGACGGACCGACTTGACCGTGACCTGGCTTTTTTGAATGCCAAAAAATGCTGCACCCCAGCCAAATATAGCCTCATGGTGTTGTAGGATAAAGCCAATACCGAATGACAATAAGACACGAAAGCCACCATATACTTGACCTGACCTGTGTCACCTCTAGGATATGCCAACTTAAAGTTCGAAAAAACCACCCACGCTCGGCGGTACGACCACAACGTACTGGCCGACAAAGACTTGGTAATGAGTGAACTGGCGACCACCATCAGAGAGTCTAATCCAAGACCAGCAGCCGCCAGTCCGGTACCGGGGTGCCCACTGAGTCTGCTTCTGGGTTCTGTAAGAAAAAGCGAGAAAAATCAAAACGAGATAAAGCATCAGCTGCAACGTTGCTGACCCCGTCTAAAAACAAGCATGAAAATGAAACCCCTTTTCCAGAGCTATCCAGGTCAATCTACGCATGAAAGACATGATGAGTATCGATTTAGATCTGCCCTTGTTAATGATCTCTGCGGTCGCCATGTTGTCAGTGTGGAAAACCACCGTGTGACCCGACCACCTATGCCCCCAGACTATAGCAGCTGCTACGATAGGATAGATCTCGAACAATGCCGACATCTGAGAAAACCCCGGCAACTGTAGCACGTGTGTGGGCCATGAGCCGGCGAACCAATGTGAGCAAAATATGGCCGCGAAACCTACCGAGGCAGCCGCGTCTGAAAATACGTGTGGAGAATCAGAAGTGGCCCTCGGAATAAACATGGAAATGCCGTTCCACCCACTGAGAAATCTGTCCCACATGAACAGATCTGCTCGGGCGTTCGCATTAAGATGCACTGATGCATCCAAATCACTGGTCTGTTGTAATAAGACTAGCAATCTTGAAATGAATGATCTACCCTGAGGAATGATCCTCATGGCAAAGTATAACATGCCCAACAGAGACTGCAATTCTCTCTTGGTGCAAACCTGAGACATGAGCAAGGAACGGACACCTGATTTGATTCTGTCGAGTTTGTCTTGTGGCAGACTGGCTGACATGGCACGTGAATCCAGAGAGATCCCCAAGAACGTGACAACCTGCGCAGGCCCTTCTGTTTTGTGTTAGGCCACTGGAATGTTTAACTCCTTGAAGACCTGCAAGAGAACCTGCAAGTCAACAGGTGCCTGTGAGGGTTCTTCGATCAACAGAAAATCATCCAGGTAGTG
>NC_053393.1:235584743-235588242 GCF_905171765.1 Bufo bufo
CCAGCGGCTATTAGCAAGTTTAGAACACAAAAGCCTTCTTATCTGTTTTTGACGGTATGGCCATATTAACTGCAAGAGTACCGATCTATACCCTCTGTCGCTACTTGGGGGAAAGAAGCGGCCACCGACGGAGCTATGCCTTTTCTGTTTTTTGCTTTTTGGCCACTGCAATGCAGGTGCAGATCAGTTTATCGTCTGCAACTCACCACCTATCATAAGATACCATACCTTTTAAGGATTTTTGTAGTTGGCACAATGAGAATGCGCCTGTTGTCCAATCATAGTTCTGTGCTATTATTGAATGTATTTAGCACATCTGCAATTGCTCTACCTGCTCCAGGAATCCATAAGCAGGTTCTAACCCAGAATTTCATTGTAGCTATAAACAATAGTTTTCAGAGACTAGAATTCGTCCATGCTGACTTTTGTGGCTGCAATCCTAACCCTTGCCAGCATTTCTTATCCATTGAAATGGCAGCTCTGTTTAACTGCAAAACAAAATGGCACCCTCCAGAAAATCAATATGGCAGCCTCCATGAAAATTTCAATAGATGGAACACTGAGCGTGTCACAATGGAACCCTTCAGCATCCATGGATGATGACATCACAATGGACCCATGCTGCTTTCCTTCCTGGCAGCAGCCATGATCCTTCATTCTTCAGTCAGGTGTGGATCCATGCACATCAACAGGTATGGGTGCCAATCAACAGGTAAGGGTGCGTTTTTGTGTGTGTCAAGCAAAGGTGTCAGTGTATGGAAAGATTTGATTGAGGAAAAAAATGGCGCATCTGTGCAAAATAGAATACTGTCCAGCGTCTATTAGCAGGCCCAGAACACAAAAGCCTTCTTATCTGTTTCTGACGGTATGGCCATATAAACTCCAAGAGTACCGATCTATACCCTCTGTCGCAACTTGGAGGAAAGAAGCAGCCACCGACGGAGCTATGCCTTTTCTGGTTTTTGCTTTTTGGCCTCTGCAATGCAGAAGCAGATCAGTTTATCGTCTGTAGCTCACCACCTATCATGAGATACTATACCTTTTATGTTTTTTTGTAGTTGGCACAATGAGAATGCGCCTGTTGTCCAATCATAGTTCTGTGCTATTATTGAATGTACTTAGCACATCTGCAATTGCTCTACCTGCTCCAGGAATCCAAAAGCAGGTTCTTACCCAGAATTTAATTGCAGCTATAAACAATAGTTTTCAGAGTCTAGAATTCGTCCATGCTGACTTTTGTGGCTGCATTCCTAACCCTTCCCAGCCTTTCTTATTTATTGAAATGACAGCTCTGTTTAAGTGTAAAACAAAATGGCTGCCTCCAGAAAATCAATATGGCAGCCACCATGAAAATTTCAATAGATGGAACACTGAGCGTGTCACAATGGAACCCTTCAGCATCCATGGATGATGACATCACAATGGACCCTTGCTGTTTTCCTTCTTGGCAGTAGCAAAGATCCTTCATTCTTCAGTCAGGTGTGGATCCATGCACATCAACAGGTATGGGTGCCAGTCAACAGGGAAGGGTGCATTTTTGTGTGTGTCAACCAAAGGTGTCACTTTATAGAAAGATTTTTTTGAGGAGAAATTGGTGCTTCTGTGCAAAATGGAATACTATCCAGCGTCTATTAGCAAGTCCAGAACACAAAAGCCTTCTTATCTGTTTTTGACGGTATGGCCATATTAACTGCAAGAGTACCGATCTATACCCTCTGTCGCAACTTTGGGGAAAAAAGCGGCCACCGACGGAGCTATGCCTTTTCTGGTTTTTGCTTTTTGGCCTCTGCAATGCAGGTGCAGATCAGTTTATCGTCTGTAGCTCACCACCTATCATGAGATACTATACCTTTTATGTTTTTTTGTAGTTGGCACAATGAGAATCCGCCTGTTGTCCAATCATAGTTCTGTGCTATTATTGAATGTACTTAGCACATCTGCAATTGCTCTACCTGCTCCAGGAATCCAAAAGCAGGTTCTTTCCCAGAATTTAATTGTAGCTATAAACAATAGTTCTCAGAGACTAGAATTCGTCCATGCTGACTTTTGTGGCTGCATTCCTAACCCTTCCCAGCATTTCTTATCTATTGAAATGACAGCTCTGTTTAAGTGCAAAACAAAATGGCTGCCTCCAGAAAATCAATATGGCAGCCTCCATGAAAATTTCAATAGATGGAACACTGAGCGTGTCACAATGGAACCCTTCAGCATCCATGGATGATGACATCACAATGGACCCTTGCTGTTTTCCTTCTTGGCAGTAGCCATGATCCTTCATTCTTCAGTCAGGTGTGGATCCATGCACATCAACAGGTATGGGTGCCAATCAACAGGTAAGGGTGCATTTTTGTGTGTGTCAAACAAAGGTGTCAGTCTATGGAAAGATTTGTTGAGGAAAAAATGGCGCTTCTGTGCAAAATGGAATACTGTCCAGCGTCTATTAGCAGGTCCAGAATACAAAAGTCTTCTTATCTGATTCTGACGGTATGGCCATATAAACTCCAAGAGTACCGATCTATACCCTCTGTTGCAACTTGGGGGAAAGCGGCCACCGACGGAGATATGCCTTTTCTGGTTTTTGCTTTTTGGCCACTGCAATGTAGGTGCAGTTTACTTTATCGTCTGCAACTCACCACCTATCATGAGATACCATACCTTTTATGGATTTTTGTAGCTGGCAGAATGAGAATGCGCCTGTTGTCCAAAGTTCTGTGCTATTATGGAATGTACTTAGCACCTCTGCAATTGCTCTACCTGCTCTAGGAATCCAAAAGCAGGTTCTAACGCAGAAAATTATTGTAGCTATAAACAATAGTGCTCAGTGCCTATAATACATCCATGCTGACTTCTGTGGCTGCAATCCTAACCCTTCAGAGAATTTCTTATCCATTGAAATGACAGCTCTGTTTAACTGCAAAACAAAATGGCTGCCTCCAGAAAATCAATATGGCAGCCTCCATTAAAATTTCAATAGACGGAACACTGAGCGTGTCACAATGGAACCCTTCAGCATCCATGGATGATGACATCACAATAGACCCTTGCTGTTTTCCTTCCTGGCAGCAGCCATGATCCTTCATTCTTCAGTCAGGTGTGGATCCATGCACATCAACAGGAATGGGTGCCAATCAACAGGTAAGGGTGCGTTTTTGTGTGTGTCAAACAAAGGTGTCAGTTTATGGAAAGATTTGTTTGAGGAAAAAATTGCGCTTTTGTGCAAAATGGAATACTGTCCAGCGTCTATTAGCAGGCCCAGAACACAAAAGCCTTCTTATCTGTTTCTGACGGTATGGCCATATAAACTCCAAGAGTACCAATCTATATCCTCTGTCGCAACTTGGGGGAAAGAAGCGGCCACTAACGGAACTATGCCTTTTCTGTTTTTTGGCCACTATAATGTAGTTGCAGATCAGTTTATCGTCTGCAACTCACCAACTATTATGAGATACCATACCTTTTATGGATTTTTGTAGCTGGCAGAATGAGAATGCGCCTATTG
>NC_053393.1:235588442-235600920 GCF_905171765.1 Bufo bufo
ACCTTCCTCCCTTAACATAAGGCTATTTAACATCACACCTCACATACAATGGCAGCAACCTATGACAAGTGATTCAACTTATTAGAATTTAGATTAACTCTGGTCAATATGTGAAATAACCCTTTTATGTATTGTATATAGCAGATACCAGTATTGTTTAACAAAGTTTAAGTTGTACTTTGCCACACATAATGTTCCCACCCCCAAGCCCTCCTAAGAATACCAGTATTGTTTTAATTGTATCTTGATAGACACTATGTTCCCACCCCCAAATGCCCTATAAGTATGTGCTGTGAAATACAGATTTCAGATATTGACAACCCAAGTTGAGTCTGGGCTGATCTTTACCTCCTGGCAAGAGCAAATCGGATATTTGTTATACAGAGAAATATTCATGGGTTGGAGGTCTGATGCCTCATCATATAACCATCATAAACCTGCCTGAAGGAAAATCGCTGAAGGAAACAGGGACAATTTTTGAAAGCTTTGGAATATGAAAAAGTATGAGACATGTGCCTGCATGGTGTGTTTTTAAACATATCGTATGTTAACACCGTCAAACATACGTTTACCCACAGCTATGTCTGTCAGTGTCACTCAGACATCATTTACTATTGCTGTCATTGCATTCCAGAGCTTGGGTAAAGGGGATGGGTGATTTGGAGGACAAAAAAATAATAAAAAATTTATGAATGTAGACATCAAGTTTTAAGAGTCCTAGAAGACTGGAGCAACTGCGTTTTGGCCTGAATCGATTCCAGTTCCAACAAACCGGACACAAAATGAATTTCGATAGGTTCACCACTAGAAGGCTCCATACACTGTGTAGTTTCCAGTGCCAGAGTACTGCAGTTCAGCTCTTAGTCACTTGAATGGCAGCTACAGTAAGCTGCAGTACCCCAGCACAGCCACCACACTGTGGATGAAATCTTGTGCTTTTGACTCCATCCCTGTATAGCTTACTTCCAAAACAGCTGATCAAGGGGGAGCAATTGTACCCCAACGATCTGACACTAATGACCTATGATGAGGATAGGTATTAAAGTACCAGAAAACCTTTCTAACGCTGCGTTATCATGGTCTCATCTGCCCTTATACCCTCCCCAAACAACTTTCTACATTGACTGAGGTAATATTTTGTAGTCGCAGAGATTCCTTTCCCAGCTTTATTGCGCTTTTTGAATGACACAATTATTTAAAAAAATTCGCAAGATAACATGGAAATGTGTGTACAGAGCAGACAATTATTGTACTTTTTTAACTGGAACAGGATATTCTGACTTTACCACATATTAAATAACCTGGGAAACTGTGGGCACAAAACAGCAAATTTAACAATTTCGGGTATTCTAAATAAAAAATTTGGGGAGGTAACAGTGAATTTTGCACTAGTGTTTTTTTGTGCTGCTTGCGAATTCAGTGAGCTGATAACACTAATAGAGTGAAAATCCAGATTACATGTCTGCAGTGGTTCTTTGATTTTGGGCTGTTGAGTGCTGAAATCCTCTGTTGCCTTTGTATGCTGATTGGCTAACCAGAATTTAGACTCACAAGAAAAGCTACAGTATAACAACCAATTACAACATAGCTTTAATTTTTCAAGAGCACTATAAGAAATGAAATCTAAGATGTAATTGGTTTTGCAGACATCCTAAATAAGTATTGTCAAATACCGCGTCACGTGACAAGGGATTCACCTCACGTTACCACATGCTGTTATGCCCTACGCCGGGCCGTAACTTCAGCATAAATCGCCACCTGAAGCCTGCAAGCACACCCACGCACTAACACAAAACTTTCACAGCCACCACCCATCGGTTATAAGGTCGACAGTTCCACTCGCAAGCAGACACCCACACGGTAGTAAGCCTCACGAAAAAACAACATACAGCCTCAGACTGCACACACATTCTTCATGAAGCTAACAGGTTCTTAAGGTTACAAGACAAACCATCAAACTTTCAGGTTTAATGTATAAAAAATAGAGAGTACTTGGTTGCAAAAAATGATTAACAAGAGACATACATAAATGGCAAACAATTGTAAAATAAAAAGGAGAAAACAAAGAATGTTCTAATACCTAACATTTGTGTGGTAAAGGTCCTTTCCTCCCAGAAGATTTGGGCTGAGTAATAGTGCACAAACCAATTTGATTAGATCTCCCACTTTGTGACACCCAAATATCCAGGGATTGCATTTTTATGCCTTTCCTCCAGGGGCAGGCCTAAGGGGGATTCTCACTCCCACCTCTGGCTCAGCCCCTCTGGGCCAAGCTACATTACCCATGCAGCCGGCCCACTGGCCAACTAGGGAACAAGTATGGAAATATCAAAAATATAGTTTTTCCAGTTGCCCTGGTGAAGATAAAGACCCCAGCCCTTTTTCATAATTCATATCTCATCATTCCGAGTCCTAGCATATCAAACGCTACACGTCCAGGACGCTCGGAAGATGAGATCCTTATTTTAAGAAGATGAAGGCGAGTTGATATGCCATGTCTGGTGTCCATGCAATGCCCCATCATACCAGAGATTATAAACTAGATTTTGGGGACATCCGCCCCCTCCTGAACAAGTTATGAAGGATTACGGATTATGGTTCATGCTCTGGTTAGGAAGCCCCCATGCTGACACAAGGCGCCGGAGAGTCTGCTGTCCCCTGTCTCGAGTATGACCAGCAAACGGGCCCATCCTCGTTAGCATCTCTGTGCTAACTACCCCCCGGGGAGTAGGCTGCTGTTTTCCCTGGTATGTGGCAGACATCTGGGACTATATGCAGCCTTAAACCAATTCATCAATGGCTGCTGGCCTGGCAACACAAATATATAAATTCATACTGTATATATATATGTGAATCACACCAGAACATGCTACACCACAACACATAACCATAAAACATATATTATTACAGAAAACATTATAATAACTAGTATTAAGGCAGTCCTTATTCCTGACAAGTATTATGATAATACTTCACAGAAGTACAAAATTCAGAAACAGAAGAACAACATAGAATATAAAGTAAGAGAAGCAATCAAAGAAGAAAGCATTTATGAAATGAATACAGTACTTAAAGCTCAGTTCAAATGAATGTATTGCTCAGGAAATAAAACATAAATGCAAATAGTAAAAAATAAATAAAATGAAAATAAAAATTTTGCTCCTCTAAAATAAAATGGTTGAAGTAAATGATGATAAGGCTGGTCTATTACAAGCCTTTCTACCATGTTTGCAGATCTAAATGCAATGTTGTTCAAAGTTACAATATACAATTGTCACCTGCCTAAATTGAGAAGAGGTGTTTAGCCACCTTAAGGAGATCTCATCATTATTACAGACCTACTAATGTAAGGATCTCGGTGGGATGTCCTAATATAGTTATACTGGGTACAATTGCACCCTCTACACAGCTCTGGAAGTGCCAAACAGAGGTTCTTGAAAATAAAGGAATATACTGATTTGTAGTCATCTAATATAACAGTCAAATTAGCTCTCTTTCCAAAACTGAAAATAAAGCTCTGCCACTGATTCCATATGGTCCAAGGCAACTATTCTATAACTAAATGTATGACCTTTTAAAACAGGCCATGAGCCATTATTTAGAATCATAGCCAAGCCAAGATGAACATTTATTGACACTGTAGAGTAGCTGAGGCACAGTTTTATTTATTTATTTTTTATTTTTTGGAACAAGTGCTAAGTTGTATACCTTTTTCCCAGAGGAGCATTGCATGGCCAATACGTCTCCAGACACCTACTAGGTGCTCTACACAAGTAGAAAAAGTACACAATCTCAGATCATTGGTTTATCATACGATCTTTCTCAGTTAGCATTTCTAGAAAGGCTTGTGACCCCAGTTTCTAAGGGGTCATGGAGAATATGTTTCAAAATTCTTGTAACACAAGGAAGCTACTAAAAATGGAGTAGATATTGAAGATTTGTCAAATGCAGAAAAAAGAAGTTAGATGTTGCAGATGCTCAAATGCATTATATACTGTATATTGTGCCACACGAAAGGTACCTGTCATAAGACTGCTGGGACTAGAGGAGAATGTATCTACAGTGGTTGGTTATTATACGACAGTTTTTAAAAAAATAAATGTGTGATTTTCAGAAAACCTCTTCATTGCTGTTGCAATGCCTAAATTTGGAATGCTCTAGTGTGTTAAAGTAGTCCCTTACAATATTAGCCTGTCAATTTATAGTGAATGTTTATGAGTTTGTAATCATCTGGTACATTGAATACTTTGAAAGAACAATGATTATTTCTAGTATGAATATGGCAGAAGAAAATTCTACATTGTATATCCAATTGCAGATCATGCAGCCAAATTTTCTCAATGCATACTCCAGTGGCATGCCTAGGGTGTTTGGCACCCGGGGCAGCTCCTTTCTCTGGCACCCCCAACCCAAAACTTGACCACATACCTCTTACATCCCGGGACATCTCCTGTCATGTAGACCTTCTCTTTCCTCTTCTCCTCCATTAGACCGCCATGACAAATTATTTCAGCTGCATCTTGTCTCTATTGAGTTTGTAACACAGACACGTTAGATTTCTCAGTTTTTACATCAACCTCCCCATCCAGGTGTCCCAACAATGTCATCCTGCTTCCACCCCCAATACTGTGCCCGTTGTGCCCCCCAATGCCCCAGGTGCTATACTGCTTAAAAAATAGTGACTCTAGTAGATATAATTGGGGTCACTTATCAAACTGGTGTAAAGTAGAACTGGATTTCCAAAAGAGCTGTTAAAAATGAAAGGTGGAATCTGATTGGCTGCTATGGGCAACTAAGCCAGTTCTAGTTTACACTAGTTTGATAAATTACCCCAAATGTCCCTATAGTGTCCACAGCAGTTATAATGTCCCCTAGTGTGCCCCCAGAAATAATAATAACACCCTATAATATGCTCCAGGTAATAATTCCTGTATAGTGTCCCCAGAAATAATAGAATTCCCCCTACAGTGCCTCCCCAATAGCAACAGTCCCAAAGCTGCCCCCATATAGTAATTTCCCCCACACTGCCCCATAGTAATCCCCCCATAGTAATTTTCTCCCACACAGTAATTTCCCCCACACTGCCCCATACAGTCATTTCCCCAACACTGCCCCATACAGTAGTTTCCCCCACACTGCCCACATACAGTAGTTTCCCCCATACTGCCCACATACAGTAGTTTTCCCCACACTGCCCCCCACAGTAATTTCCCCCACACTGCCCCCACACAGTAATTTCCCCCACACTGCCCCATACAGTAGTTTCCCCCACAGTGCCCCCACAGTAATTTCCCCCACACAGTAATTTCCCCCACACTTCCCCCATACAATAATTCCCCCCACACTGCCCCATATAGTAATTTTCCCCACACAGTAATTTCCCCCACACTGCCCCCATACACTAGTTTCCCCCACATTGCCCCATACAGTAATTTCCCCCACACTGCCCCCCCAACAGTAATTTCCCCCACACAGTAATTTCCCCCACACTGCCCCCACACAGTAGTTTCCCCCACACTGACCACACACAGTAGTTTACCCCACATTACCCCATATAGTAATTTGCCCCCACATAGTAATCCCTCTCATAATAATTTACCCTCACACAGTATTCCACCATATTTTCCCCCCACATAGTAATTTGCCCCCATACTGCAATTTCCCCCGGATGTACTGTCTCTTCACATGTCCTCCTGTGTGGTCCCCATCCCATGTCCCGCAAATTTGGCACATAAAATTAAAAAAAAAAAATACAAAAAAATGAAAAGCTAAATACTCACCTATGTCCAGGCGCGCGATGGCAGGCGCACACACTTCACTGTGCTGCGTCCCGGCACAGGCACGCGCGATGACGTCATCATGCGCGCTTGTGCCGGGATTTCACCACCGCAAAGGCCTCAGGCCCACTAGGCCTGAAGCCTATGGCGGTAATCGGCGGTGGGACAGGGAACTATGCGCTCCCGTACCCCGCTACAGTTTGTGATCGTCAGCGTTCCAGCAAGGAGCGCTTCCCTCTGTATTGATGGAAGTGCTCATTGCTTCTGGCACCCCCCCTGAGAGCCGGTACCTGGGGCGGACCGCCCCCCTGCCCACCCTAGGCATGCCACTGGTATACTCATTTTAAAGCCATCAAAACCTAAGAAGTCTAAGGTATTTTAACATGACTACAGTGTTGTATAGTGGCCCTTAGGTCCATTCATCCATTCATTTAGAACATGTACACATCCTCTTTATATTTCATTGTAATCTTTGTTGTTAGATTTGCACATGCCGGACATATCATTACAAGGTCAAATACTTATTTGTGACTCAAACCTTATGAAATAAACATATAGAATAAAAACTATAGAAAACAGAATAGAAAACCTATAAAATATATCCTGCATGCCACATCAATATTTATGTAAATCATTTTATACCTATTTGTACTACATGAATCATCACATCATCTCACCACAGGTAAAATAAACAAATGTTAATACTGTACACCTACTACATAAAGACTATTTGAGGATACATTCACATATTTTGCTAAACTTTACTTTAGCTTTATGATCTAGTTTTCTAATTTTTATTAACAATCAATGGGATTTGTGAAGATCTTAAGTGTAGTTATGATAACAAAAAAAGCAATCATACAGTACATTTTCAAAGAAAATGTGAAAACCTTCTAACACCCGCATTTATCCATTGATATAGTCACGATAACCTGAAATAACACAAAATATACACTCACACCTATTATTGTGTGTAACTGTAGATGTCACAGAGACTGAGCTGTAATGGGGCCACTTATTAAGGCCAATTAGTGAACTCTAGCTTTATTTAGGCACAGATTGAAAATTGTTAATGTTACCAGGGAGACATGAGTCAACATGATGACTTTGCTCTATTTAGCAAGAATTCCATGAACAGTAGAACAAAACCTGGTGTGAAGTTATCATTAACAGTTTCCTATTACTGCACTGCATCTTTACAACCTAATTTACATGTTACTCTCCATTAAGACATGTAAAGTAAGTGCAATGAGCAGGACACTGGGTCAGTGGGAATGCTATGCAGTGGGTCAGTTTATATATGTATAAGTTCGTGACGCCAGTTGCAGCATGCGCAGGTACTGTAGCAGGGCCCTTTAAGATGTTACAGCTCACGTACCAGGTGAGGAATGC
The DNA here is from genome assembly GCF_905171765.1 of Bufo bufo. Lineage (NCBI taxonomy): Eukaryota > Metazoa > Chordata > Amphibia > Anura > Bufonidae > Bufo > Bufo bufo. The sequence continues at coordinate 235,595,612 of NC_053393.1, forward strand.
CAGAGGGGGATAATGTCTCTGTGTAGTGTCAACGGTGTCTCCTACCTGTAGTACGGCTGGACTCCTGTATCCTGGCTCACATGCAACAAAATTGAGTGTGGTCAATAGGAGTGATTGAGGAACTTGAGTGATAGTAAATGAGATCCAGACAGGACTATGATCCAACTTGTCTTTACTTAGAGGATTTTGGTACCACGGGAGAATCTAAATTCCCCTCGGTCACGAGGGGAATGAAGAGACAAATAGAGAGAGGGGTGGGGGGCGCACAATAGGGTAGTACGTTCAACACAAACTAAATTGTTTGACAAATATCGGTGCTCACCTTTAGGGGTTGTGCAAGTATAGACACAACTCTATTGTAGATTTGTAGGTAGTTATAGACCTTTAGGATCCGTGAGTGCAGCCCCAGAAGGAATGTCTTTGGGATCGGATGCCCAATCCCCCAAAGGCTGCTTGCAGTAAGAGAAAATTCTGATCAGGCGCAAAATCACTGGTTCCTATAAGTCTCTGTAGGTGAATCTTCTTTATTTACATAATAAGTAATTATGCATAGAACAACGCGTTTTGGGGCTGAAACTGTCCCCTTCATCAGGTTAACATATAGTCACAGGTGTGACTATATGCTAACCTGATGAAGGGGACAGTTTGAGCCCCGAAACGCGTTGTTCTATGCATAATTACTTATTATGTAAATAAAGAAGATTCACCTACAGAGACTTATTGGAACCAGTGATTTTGCGCCTGATCAGAATTTTCTCTTACTGCTTTACTTAGAGGATGGCAACAGAAATCCATACAAGTTACAGTAATGAGTCTTGGGTCCCAGCAGGTTTTGGCAATATGTGGCAGGAATCTATATGTATTCTGCATCTGATCATATGCCTAGAGAAACTGGCAGGTATCTATCTTCTGCTCTGTCTGAGGTCTGCTTAGTTTGGGCCTGACTAGCTGAAGGAGGTATTTGGCTTCTCCTGGTCTTTGGATCTGTACTCACAGGACTGCTCGCAGGGTATGATGTCTTCCTGGAGATCTGTAGTTCTGGAACTTGTTGCTTGCTTGTCAACCAGCTGAGATAGGTCACTCAGGCTGGGAAGATGGATCCTCAACCTCAGCCGAGGTTGGATCCAGGGTTGGAATCCCTGAAACTGGGAGCTCCTACCAACACAGCCTTCCCCAGGCAGGGGGCTGGTACACACTGCCTAGAACTTTCCTTCCTCCCCCTGAAGTAGGATGTGGGAACATTCCACTCCTCCTCAGAAAGGGGGAAGCTAGCCTGGAATGGACTATTCCAGCCTAGATCTATTAACTAACCATGGTCTGCTTACATATTTCTGCCACCTGCTGGTTTGCATTGACAATTACAGCAAATATACAATACAAGCCTGGAAAATACATATACAGGAAAATGCACACTTAAATCACACCTGATGACAATACATAAACACCTTACATGTTGTATCAGGGGGAAAAGAGTTTAGTGACATACTCTGGGATGTTACATACCCCTTTACTTCAAGATAAGCCGTCCTCGGCGCATGGTAGACAGTTGAGGAATAAGCTCTGGGTACCCAATAAAAAACAAAGTGCTGCGTGAGTTTCACATATAGAGACATACACAGACAAAACATATAACGGTTTCCTCGAGGTTCCTGCCCGCTAGAGTAAGGTGTCCAACACACAGTTTCCTTCTCTTGGTATAACCAGGTAACCTAATAATGCACTAAGCAAACATTACAGACTGACTTTGAAATGTTCTGCATCCTTTAAACACCAAAGAAAGCATGGGGGTGTCTTTACTCTGTAGTCCCACCATTGTGTAATGCAAAGCCCGCAAATAGAAGGGTGGCTTTATCCTGTATTCCCTTCCCTGCATCATAGCCTGAAGAAATTTGGCTTATAGCACGATCACTATGATGTCTATGAGGAAGCTAGAATATATGGCTCTAAGGCTTGAGGCGCCTTACCTTAGGCAAACGCTCAGAAGGGGAGGTATTTATCGTCTCCATGTTTTCTGGCAAGTCACAGGAGGAGGGCCGTACGGTCCCATGGATCTCCTGGAAATGAGACACCTCAGGATGGGAACAATCCTGAACATTTAACAAGCGGGAAGGAGCAGCCTAGGGCTTCTAACGATTCCCGAAGCAGCAGGGGTACCTGTGTAACTACTGGATCTGTCTGGACTTACCACTTTGTCCTACCCGGGTGTAGGCCATTGGTGTAAAACGTCCCTATGAAGACAGTCCGTATAAGGGGGGAGAGAACAAGAGCTGTAAAAAAGACATACTTTAAGCAAATTGCTACATTTTGGTTAAGTGCAATGGTAAGTGCAATCATTCGGAATAGTGCATAAATTCACATTGTGGCATCTGGATGGATACTACACACAATGGGCAGGATACTTTAACGTTACATAACTGTAAACAGGTACATTTGTGCAAAAATTATCACAGTATAAGATCACAAAGAGCTCAGGTATCACGTTTGAGTCTTTTCTTTGGCACAAAGAGCTCAGGTATCACGTTTGAGTCTTTTCTTTGGGTGCAAGATTTTACGTTGCTATAAAATAGTTTATAAAATAGTGCAATTTTATAAGTGCAAGGATAGGCTCAACAATAACTTGAGTCCTTATTCCTGGAAGTGCTTGAAGTTGTAGAATCCTCTGGAAATGTATAAAAGTTCTTTGCAATCCACAGGGCAAAAGAGTTAATTGTAATCCAAAGGGTTAAAATATTTAATAGCAGCAACAGGCTGTCAAGTAACCTGAGAAAGGGGATAAAACGGTTAACTTGGACATGAAGGGGTTAAGTGCTGATGGGGGGAGTCCTAACTGACATGACCATCTGGATGAGGACAACACTGGCAACCTGAAACAAAATGGTTAAAACAGCACACAAAATGCCAAACAGGTCCTCACCCGTCAGGTAGCAGTCCACGGAGTGGCTCTTAGAATGTCACTTTTGGTTTTTTAGTAGTGGGGACACCTTACAGGTAGGTGTCCAGCTCCTCATCGCTGCTGGAGCTGCTTAAACGCATGAGAGGGTGTTCCAGCCTCTGCTGGTAGCTCAGGGTAGTGTTGGTAGTGGTGCGCCACTGCCCTCTACCTGTTGCTGTAGGGGTTGGTTGTGCAGACAGCCTGGAAAATGCTGCAGTGGCTTGCTGCAACCTGGAATCCACAGCCGGTGCAGAAACTGGCAGAACTTCTGGCTGCATGGGTGCTGGAAGGGCTGGAGCAGTTTCCTGGGTTTGTTTCCAGGGCAGCATGTAGGGGGGCATGAAGCATGGCTGGACCTTGGGATTGAAGGTCAGGACGCTGTTGTTGATCTGTCCCAATCTCAAGGTTGGTGGTGGCGACAGGTCTGGGATGAGTGGCGCAGGTGCAGGTTGGGACTTCTCCCTGAAGTTCATGCGACCATCCGGGGCCTCCTGTAAACAACGGGTCCTGCCTGCAGAGCCTGGATCCTCCTGCCAGTTCTCTGGGGTAATGACAGGGGAAAGTGGCTTGTCCAGGAGTGTGACTCCGGCGGCAAAAAGTCCTTGCATGGACCGCATGGGGGTAAATTCAATCTGGTCCCCTGAATATAAATTATGCCGGGCCTGCGGCAGATAATGCCGTTTTACTGAGCGGCGGCCCACAAATAATTCAGTGCCCAAATAATTGTCCTGTAGGAATCCTACACCCCGTTCCACAGAGAACCACAGTACAGTTCCTGTACGCCGGGTCAGTTTGGGGTCTCCTGACTGGGGGCTATCGATGACCTGTTTGACACATTCTTTAACTGCTGACTTATATTCCCAGTCGGTCTGGGCAAAGGCCGTGATTTCATGGGGAACCTCCGGGTTAAGGCTCCTCAACTTCTCATAGCTGGGTGGCGGAGTGGAATCACCAGCCGCCTCCGCCGCACCAGTAGGTGGCTGTGGCTTTGCTGGCCTAAGATTGATGACAGGTATTGGGGTCTCAGGACGCGGTACAGGGGCGGGCTCGGACCGGGCCTCAGGGAGCAGGGTAGCTCCTACCTGTTGTCGCGGCCGGGCAGCCGGTTCCGGAGCGTCCTGTATGCCATCGCTGGACCCTGGCGCCATCTTCATCTCAGCCAGCGACTTGTCAGTGGCGATGGGTGCTGAGCCAGTGGCGTCCTCCGCGGGAACAGTCTCGACGTCGACCTCCATCTGGCGTGGAACGTCACCTTCCGCGGGGGCGCTCGACAAGGCGGAGGAATCCACGGCCTCCTAGAACTCCACCAGGTCAGGGCATTGTGCAGCAGGAACCGGAACCTCAGCAGCGGTCTTCTCCGGAACCTCCGGAATGCTAGGTAAGCTAAGCGGTCTTGCTCTCATTTGCAGGGAGGAATCCACGGCCTCCGGAGTGACAGCAGATGCAGAGTGCCCACTGTTCTTTGAGACTTGAGAGACCTGGATCTCCGGTGGGGACTCTGGGTCGACTAGATCTTCTCCAAACATCATTTGGCTCCACTTAGGCTGGGGAAAGGCCATCTTGGCGACTTCTTGCATCCAGCCGACAGCGAGTTCTAAGGGCGCAGCCCAGAGGGTGGAGTCTTTATCCCCTCGGTCCACAATAGAAAGTTCACTGGGGGCAGTCTCTTCTTTTCCCGCTCCCAGGGGGGCGTATTCAACATTTTCGCGCCTTTGAGGGGGATTTACTAGCTGTTCCCGCTTCTGGGGGGCGTGTTTGCTAGTTTCGCGCTCTTGAGGGGGCGTGTATTCGACATCTTCGCCATCTTGGAAATCCTGAATGAGCTGCTGCGCCATGAGGGAAACATGGCCGATTAACCCTTGTAGTGCCGATGTGTACAATGCGGCTTTTTCTGGTCCAGCAATAAAAGTAAGCAAGCCCATTTTCAACGGTTTTGGCACAATCTTCAGCCCTGGTAATACTGTGAAACATGCGATTTAAGTCCGTTTTAGCGCACAATTGGATCCGGTTCTGTAGTTAGGGATGGACACACAATTTCAATCCGATCCTGTTCGTGACGCCACTTGATGCAATAGCAGGACACTGGGTCAGTGGGAATGCTATGCAGTGGGTCAGTTTATATATGTATAAGTTCGTGACGCCAGTTGCAGCTTGCGCAGGTACTGTAGCAGGGCCCTTTAAGATGTTATAGCTCATGTACCAGGTGAGGAATGCCAGAGGGGGATAATGTCTCTGTGTAGTGTCAATGGTGTCTCCTACCTGTAGTACGGCTGGACTCCTGTATCCTGGCTCACATGCAACAAAATTGAGTGTGGTCAATAGGAGTGATTGAGGAACTTGAGTGATAGTAAATGAGATCCAGACAGGACTATGATCC